>NC_080571.1:256750770-257050770 GCF_030247185.1 Malaya genurostris
TAAATGAGAGTGGAAGTGGAGGAAAAACTAATTTGGTTTAGAAATAGAGATTACATATAGTTTTAGATTGAGGTGGATATTTTATATTGTATATTGTAGCTGAAATGGAAGTTACTATTTAGATTGGGATTTGCATTAACATTAGAATTTCGCATGTAATTATGAGTTAGGTTGGGATCAACACTTGAGAATATACTGAAATTGCGGACACAGACTGAAATTGAAGTTGTGATTGATATTGGGATTATAAATCAGGAGAGATTGAATGCTGTGGTTAAGGAATGGATTTGGTAACAGAACATGGATTAATAATGCGGTTTTGTTGAGCATTCGCTTCGAATTCGGAACAAAATTTTGAGTTTTGAGAATTGAACAAAGATGTGGACTACTCTGAAATTTAGTATAGTCTAGATTAGTTTAAAGATTGTGATGAAAATTACAATCAGTATCAGAATTAGGATCGAGTATTTAATTTATATAGGGGTTCAATTTTGTATTATAATTTAGGTAAAGATTGAGATTTGGGATTAGTATTACAATTGTTATCATATATGGTATTAGATAGAAAATTGATCTAAAATCTGGTCGAGGGCTGATTCAGGTGTTGAGATTTTGAATAAATACAAATCTCCAAAGTCACCACTTTTAATTTAAAAACATAAGATATCACTAATTTTTTAGCATTTAGTAGAATAATTCCAGCAGAAGTGATATTGGTTTCTATTACATCAATACACAAATCCGGCAATATTTAAACGCTTAGAAATAATCAGGTAAATTTATTTCTTTTGAGACTGATTGTTTTTCGCACCGTCAAAAATGATACAGTTTTACAGTCGATTCAACACATGTTTCGGGCATTCTGGAATGTTTTCAAGTGCTGGATTATGTCAGCTTATGTGCCTGTGGGAATGGTTTGATTGGCTTAACACTGGTTTAAGTCTTTCTTTTAAAATTTATTTATTTGACTTTAACCTTTTGAACTGTGTTATGAGTAGATTTGCGTCACTTGTAAATTTAATCATTTTTGATGCGTACAGTCTTCGAGAAAATGATGCATTATGTACTCTACAATGGTATTCGTTTAACAATATTCAAACATCCACATGGTTGCAAAAAAAAAAGAACTCGTTAGACTATTACTCATCTAATGTTGTTTGTTTCATAGCTAAGATATAGTATTAGAAAACCTTTGCAAATTGAGACCATATGCATTGATTTATTCAAAGCTTTCGACAAAGTCCTTTACAAGCTAACTGTAGCGAAGATAAACCGCATGAGATTATTCATATGGATTACAAGATGGTTATAATCCTATCTAGATGGGAAGTCGGCATTGAAGACTATCATGTTATGGCATTTTTTCTTCCCAGAGGTGATCTACAGGGAAGCCATCTAGGTCCCCTGATATTTATGCTAATCGTAAAGGATATTCATACAGTATGCATAAAAAAATAATGATACTCAAACATCAGATGCTTTCTTTGAACTTATATACCGGTTGGTGCGATTGTTAGACACGCTGTCGACAGTAAACAGCTTCAGATTACTAAGCAGTTTCTTGCTTCGCTCCACTCTTGCTGCTTTAATTTTGTCAGTAATCAAGTGTCTTTATTTGGAACTCTATATTTTCATATTTGAGTCATGTTTCACAACTCTTCTTACCGTTGCTTCTGATACATTTGTCTGCTTTGCCATTTTTCTCGTACTCCGAACGGAATTACAAGTTACTTTCTTCTTAATGGATTGTAACCATCTTGGCGTTCTCACAGACCACTTCTAGGTTTGCTTGGGAGTCCAAATGACGCCTTGGCACGAAATACAGTAGCCCTTGAACATTTCACAAGAGCCATGATATCTGAAACTGCCTTCTGGGTGTGAAGTAATCTAAGGATGTCACCTTTGTCGTACATTTTTCAAAAAATCTTCCTTGATAAAAATAAATTCAAATATACCAATCTGTTTGTAAACAATAACTGACACCTGGAGCAAAATGTTGTAAACTAGGTTGAGTGACTTTAGCGGTAAGGTAGTATTAGTGAGAGTTCCTGGAGCATACTGTAGTAAGATTTAGTCTGGTAAACTTTTGCTAATTATACTGACATTTACAACTTTTCCGCCCTATGACAAGCTCATTTAACGACCGTAAAATCTTGGAGGACAGTGATACTTTAATATCTAGATGTGAACAAAATGTTATAGAGATTAACTACTAGAAAATGCGAAATTACAACCAATTGTTTCGATCTGATGGCTCTCGGTTAGTACCAGGATTGGGATCAGAAACTGGATTGTACTAAAGATTGCTTGAAGTTTTAGATTCAGGTTGGAACCAAGTAGTTTGGACTTGGATTTGTGGTTGAATCTTGATGAGATTGTAATTTGTTTTTAGTTTGAGATCATTATAGTGACAGACATTCAAATTTTGATTCAAACTAAATTAGAGCTAGCGTGACGGAAGTTTATTGATTAATATATTCTGGGCCGGCGTTAATTTTTTAGGTTGTAATCAAAATGAAGTCCATATTCATACTTAATATGTTATAGAATGGAGTAATATTTTTTTTTGTTACGCTTATAGAGGTTTAAACCTCAAGGTCATTCGCCTCTTTGGACCAGAAAAGCTTTCTGATCGAACACAGGTGGACTGTGTGAAAGGCATCGAATAATCTATCACGCTATACCCGTCCCCCATATTTAAAATTCTGAGATACGATGTGCTTCGTTTTGATCAGAAATAATAAAAGTCATTTTCATTGATACCAAATATACGAAAATGACGAGAAATTAATGTTAGTCTCAGCTTCGCTTGCGAATTATGAGAACGAAATCCATGTGCAGTCAACGACATAAGCGGATTTTTTTCATTTGCCCTTTCAGTCATTTTTGGTGAATTTCAGTGAAAATCGCATATTGTTCAGTGTTAACATTCAACCGAAGCATCGAGAATCGATAATGACAGAAAACGATACACAATGACTTTCACCTATTGATGCTCGAATCTGTAGTAGTTTCCAAAGAAGTTCTGGAGTGTAAATACTCCGATTTATAATATTTTAGTCACTCTTTATAACCAAGCATCACAGATTTTCATTATTTTGATGATTATTTTCCCTGAAGACGTTAGTTGGTTTCGTTTTGTCATAGAGAAAAGAGTTGGCAATTATACTCTCTCTCTTTTTCAATGAGAAACGAAAATGCTTCGTCTCTCTTCGTATGTTCTGGTGTCGGTTATTTACGAATGAGACAATAAAATAAAGAATATGAGGATATTGGATTGGATTCTTCCATTGAGAATGCATGACAATTTTAAACTCTAATTTTGATTACATCCAAAAAATGGTACGCCGGAGCAAAACATGTTAGAGTGACCAAATTACCTTCGTTAACTTAGAAATCTTAAAAAAAAACAACTGGAATTGGAATTTCTATTCAGTTTGAATAGGAGTAGAGGCTTGAATAAACTTTCACAAAAAGCATAGTTAAGCAGTGCTCAATCATCAACTCGAATGTGTCTGCTGAGTGCTGAGATAATGAATGGTTAAATGTACCGGAACAACAGGTGTAGCACAGTTCAAACACAAGAGAATTGCGTAGCATTTGTTGAAAGGCATCAATTGAAACGAATTGTATCAAAGGTCTTTTTAGTCAAATTCTTTCCTAAACACGTTATTGTGAATCTTGAAAAAGACTGTAAGGTAAAAAAAGAGATAAAAATTTCCGAAATAATTTCTCGTATACCACGCAATTTGTAGTTGTGGATTAAGCACTGGTGATTTAGTTATTGCTGCAGCTATGCAGCCTTGAAAAGAAAGATTATTGGGGGGCAAGTACAGCAGAACCGGTAAGTTTTTGCCATTTACGCAGTCCAGTTTGATTCGAGTTGCAATCCTTTTAATAGAGTGACTTTTTTTTTAGCACGAGAGGCGAATGATCACAAGGATAAAATATAAAGTTTCATTTGACGAACTGGGATTAATTTAGTTAAAATAGCTCTCAGATTGATTAATTAATTAAATAATCTCTAACTGAAATGATATACAATTGTGTTCGAATTAATTCAATCGCAGCTTAGAGTTAAGTTATTTAACAATGAAACCGCAAAGCGAGGAAGGAAAGTTTTTCCTACCCTTCGGTAGGGAAAAAAGGACTTCCAAAAATATACCATAAAGCAGGAAAAAATATCATTTGTTCACTTGGTCTATTCACAATACGTACTGAACGCATTTTCTTGACACATAAATGTCACTTAGCCGAGTTGACAAGTAACTCCCCGCTCGCTCGCTCGCTCACTTCTCCTCGCCGTCGAGGACCATTTGACGTATCACTCCAGTTTGAAGTGTGTAACTATACCAACAATAATCAGAGCAAGAAAAACTCGAATCTTTTCACATTTGCTACCCTCCTCCGAGGCGGCATGACATGTCTATTCGGCGACATTTGGTCGGGAAGAGTGAGTCGGCGACCAAACGCCAACCGAAGCTCTCGGAATCAGAGAAAGGCTTTGTAATATGGATTCTAGTAGATCCGATGTGGTTCGAGCATAGAACCGGGTTAGGATGTAGGGCGTAACATAACGGCAAACGTCAGCTAGCACCACTTCAATCACTGAATGTTCTGCCATTTCCGCTGGATCTTCGTTCCCAGCCCAGTTGTTGCGGCAGGTATGGGAAACAGTTCTTTCGTCACTTTCAAAACACACCGAGGAAGGGGCAATCACGTCCTAAGGAAGTGAAATTGAGACACAAGGGGCAGAGATAGTTGAAGTTCCAAATGTCCCCGCCAGTCAGAATGTCACCTAGAAATATGACAGACGGATCAGAGGGATCTGTGCTGTGCGGATGGAAAATATTAATAAAACGGCATCGTGTAAGGATACTGAAATTGAGCCCGGTTAGCTCTAGAAAGAGTCTGGGAAACCAGCAGAAGGCGAAATCATGTTTTTGATGCAAATATTTAAGTTTAAGCAAAGAAAAAAGAAATCGAAATTGCTGTGGTGTTGAATTAAGAAGCTGTAAAACTGTACATCAGCATGAACAGCCTTCTGAACCCTTCAGGGACAGGAGCGAGCACAAGAATTTTATCGAAACTTTTCAATCAGCATTCCATAATCTACAGACAAACGGGCGATGAATCGATACTTGTGAAACTGATGATGATGACGATGACGTCGTGTTTTGATTAATTTCTTTTCTACCCTTCTGCCGGTTGGCGGGGTATCATTATTGCTGTAAAATTGACGGGTTTCTTAATGGTTTTACGAGAGGGAGAGGAGCTTCGGAAGGCATAACGAAGAGTTGTAAATTTATTCCATATATACGATATTTTCTGTCTGAATCATAAATTTCAAATTACGAAAAAGAGTGTGTCGTCACAAAAGCGCTCCACCAACTGGCTGCCATTGTCGGTCGTAAACCCAAATAAGTGTGCTTCACGGATACGCGTTGGGTTGGGGAGGGGAGGCACTTGGGGGTTGGGGGTATTGTTTTTCATGTACAGTTCGACGGCGATTTTGTCATGATGCCGTAGACGACTCTAGAAGGGCATATCAGGGAAAAGTTATTTAAAATTAAATAACCCCATAATTATGAATAATATTTCTCCGCTTGATTCTCGGTAGAAGAGGGCTTCCCAGCGCGTATGGCTGTTGCCGTTGTGAACATGTTCCATGTAATTTTTATTGCTCTGTCGAGGCCCATCTTTTTTTACAGAAGAAGTAGGTAAAGAAGGGGAAACAAGGAAAACATAATGATCGACGGCGACAGCAGCGGGTTCGTGGGACCGTAGCCGGGTTTCACTGTCATCCCTAGGTTACTTCAAGTATTGACTAAGCCTGGAATAATGCGACAAACCTTACTCAACAGCAAACAATGCTTTCAGTCGAGATTACACGAAGGAAACATAAAGCTTTATAGCAGAATACCGCGGAATTTGAATATAATTTTTGGTTTATCACCAAAGCATCAAAGCCGAGATGATGATGGTACTTGATTATGCAAATTTGAACGACTCTATCGAAACACCTTCGTGATTTCGTCGTAACTGTCTTCAAGTACCATCGAACTTCCACTGCAGTGATCTTCAGTGACAATGAAACGGTAAGTAGATCTAATGACTCAGAGCTACTGTGCCCTGTCTAATGCTGAACCGATTGCACAGTGGACTGCGCAATGCCCGAGGCTAAAAGCTGAGGCCCGCTTACATTTGGACCCTGAAACCCAAACCGTCAATTAGCATCGGCCTAACAACATTGGGTAAACTCGAAAAAGTAAACGTCCTTTCACCGTTTTTCTTTCATTCAAAAAACCAGTGCACAAAATTAGAGGTTTTGTGGTAATTTTTTGTTCTCTCTCTTTCTCTCTCTCTGCCGGTTCCAGGGGGCAACCACCACCGAACCCCGTCCGTGTTCCGCCTGAGCGTTCCGTGTAGCGAAATTGAAAAGGGATCACGCAACACAATCGGACCGGCCGGGTGCCCATCGGTGTGTGCGTGCGCAAAGAAACAATGGGCACCCGTCAAAATACTGCCATATGGGATGGATGCGGTTATTGCAGTCAGCTGCGGCTTCCCGACTGAAAAGGCTTTTACGTGCAGCGACTTTTGTCCGACGGGGGTAGCAAACCCGCGGTAATTGGTGGTTTGGTTGACGTTGACGCGGATGAAGAATTAATCAACTTCGATTGTTAGTCAGATTCACACGGCCGGGTGATACGGATCCAGCCGGCAGAAGAAGCAGAATGAAAGTTTTCTGTTGAATGAAGATAATTATAATTGGAGTGTTTTTTTGTTCAACTTCAAATTGGTTTAAAATAAACATCATTGTGAGTGAATACAATTTCACCGAACTTTACCGACAGAACCTTTACTTACGATATGAACAAAGCAAAAAAAAAAACGTCAAACGAAGCTGCTGCAAATTCATTGAATAAAACTGAAACTGAAAAGCAATTTTCCGAACAATACAAGTGATCATCAACGATGCTTTCGGTGGTTTAATTATAATTATTAATAACATTTACTCTTAAACGATAAAAAAAAACATTTGCATTTTCCAGGTTTTAAGCTTTTGGCCGTTTAATTACCAGAACCAATTTAACATGATGAGATGTTGTCCATGTTAACTGATCACGTTTTTTTCTTTTTAACACATAAGGAACACGAAAAGTATCATTTGTAGCAGTTTTTTTTTGCAAGCTTTTATTTTACGCTGTTTTTGGGGCTGTCCATAAAAGACGTCACGCTTTTTTTGACGATTTTTCACTCCCCATCCCCCCTTTGTCACAAATTGTCACAGAAGCAAAGACCAACCATCCCCCCCCCTTTTCACATGTCACGAATTCAAAACAAATAAACTTCATCTCAATACATTCTCAATATGTATGACACACCATACAAATATGAGGGAAAAATCGATTTATTACATGCTGTCATTAGATTAAAAAATATCCTACTACAAACTACAAAATCATCGGAATTATTTTATTAATATCAATTAATTAATGAATTTATTAATATTAATAATATTATTAATTTTATTAATTTATTAATATTATTTATTTAATTTATTAATATCAATTAATATATAAAGTATTTGGTTGGAATTGATGAAACATTTAAATCATCTGTTTTATTCCTCCTATGGGTACACAGATATATTATTGTTTTAGGTAAAGAATAATATTTCCTTAGTGTAGCATACAGGGCTGAGAAAATAAAAACCAAAACCTCATCAAAACGAGATCACTGCCGAAGAATCTCTTCATTATCAGTTGAATCAGTGAATTTTAAATCACAACGATCAATATCGGTACTGATCTTCCGTCACACAATGGGTAGTGGTTTTGAGCTAAAATGATTCTTGATTTATGTAAGTTCAATCATTGGATGATTCGATAAGCTTTGATGTTGGTGGAGGAAAATCACATATGATCAAGATAAGACATGACATGATCTACGTCTGAAATCGTTGATCTCCCGCCCTTTTTCAAATGGAGTACAGTTGAATAAACTGCATCAGATTCAGATAAGAGAAATTCTTATGATATACTGTTATCGATGCTAGAAAATCAAATTACTGAAAAAATTGTACGTACATAACTTAAGTTAAACCGTTTGAAGGCATATTTTTCTTTTTTACTCATATCAGGCAAAATTTATTAATTTCGCTAATTTACTCGCTCCTACGTGCACTTTTGCTGATCACAACAGAAATGATTTCCTGCATCATTCATTTCCGAATTTACAAGAAGAAGCTTTTAAAGGGTCTATTTTATGCGGATGTTTTATACGGCTTTTTTGCGCAGATTTCCGAAGTTACCCTTTGTTATCCCGATTTTTTTCAGTCATTTTTCTTTTTTTTTAGATAAAAATAAATCCATAACATTTGGAATCAATTTTTTTTTTGATTCGATATTTAAAAAATTTTTTTTTTCAAGGTTTCACTACATCTGGACGTTTTTATGCATTTCTATGATATTTGACATAAAAAAAATTCTCTAGTTTGGCGGTTTCATTACGCGGATTTCCGAAAATACGCGGTTTTTATCGCAGTTTTTTTCGCGGTACGTATCCTCAATACACACCAAAAAAAATTTGAATAATACAGGTGACTTAATTCCTCATTCGATATAATTCATAAAGATCTAATTCGTCAAATGACGGAAAATTTCATTTGTATATACTTATGTTAGATTAGCTTGAATTTTACTGGTTTCGACTGTAACTTGCATTCTGCTAGCAGGTGCGACTGTATGAATTTCAATGTACCTTTTACCAACCAAACAGATGTATGCTTTCGTGGCTCAGTCGATTAACAGACGTACATGCGATCCAATGATTCTCGGTTCAAGTCGCGGTGGTTGCTATCAGTATTCTTTTTTTTTTTATTTCCAAGAATTTCATGTCATGGAATTTTAAACACAATATTAAATGTTCTTCCACGTGAATTTGCGTGAACTTCGACGCTCCATTTATGTGCATCTAATAAGATGTAAATCACAGGGATTTTTTTAAGTGTTTTTTTTTTGTTTTAGCATCAACTAGTATAATCTACTAAAAGAAACAGTTCTCAGATCAGTTAGGTCATCTATGATGAAACGAAGTGAGTTCATTAATTGCACCGGTAAAATCGAAGTCGGTTCTTATGGTTCGGATGTTTTTTTTGTAGTTTCTGTTTGGTCGCTTCAAGTGACGGTATAAAAGTTATAATTCTTCATTAAATTTTTAAGACTATTCACTCAGTGATACTGCAATCGAAAGACTGATTCAGATGAAATATATGAATTTCGTGTGGGACCACAAGACCTTTAGTTTTAATATAAGCTTGTGAAAATCGGTCAAGCTATCTTGGAGAAAACCTAGTGAGATTATTTGACAAATACATACACACATACATTGATCAACTCGACGAACTGAGCAGAATGGTATATGACACTTCGCTCTCCGAACCTCGATGTAAAAGTCTGTTCTCACAGTGATTGCACACACTACACGAGAATGGCAAAAAAGGTCACAAGCAAACTGGGAGTGTAGTCAACAAGAGTCGAACTTGAAACCGAGCCAAATTGTCACTTTTAACAAAGTCGGGAACAAATCGTCCACCTTTCTTCGTCAAAACAGGCTATTGAACGGCTTTCCGGATAGCAACAACGAGATAACTCATTAACTAGGACATTTTGATGCACAAGTTGGTCATTCTTGTTTGATGGGATTTGGCTTCTTACCATTGTGAAAAAAGCCATAAAATGGCATGCCGCGATCAACATCAAGCCCAAGAACAGTAACACAGTTGTTAGCGAGATGCATTTCATACAAAAAAAATGTCGGGTACGGGTAAAGAAGTTTATTTATATTCTGGTGAGGATCAGGCTTCAGAATTTGCGTGCTTTACCATCTCTAGCACTTTGCAATAATCTTATTGCGATACAAATGATTATTGTTGTACATTGAGGTCTCTTTTTAGGCGGGGGATACGTACCGCGTGTAAAAACACGAATTTCGCGTAAAAAAACCCCGTAACTTCGGACATCCGCGTAAAAAAAACCGCAAAGTAAAGAGATTTTTTATGCCTAATATCTTAGAAATACACGAAACATCCAGATCTGGTATAATCTCAAAAAAAAAAGTGTGAAAAAAATCGACCTTGGGCCTTCAAAAGATTTTGAAATTTCCGAAACCGACTTTTGTTTTTTGATGCCGGATGTCTTAGAAATGCGTCAAACGTTGACATCTGGTGCAACCTCAAAAACAATTTTTTTTTCTGAAAAAATCAACTTTGGGACATTAAGAATGTGAAACCGCGTAATTTCGCGGTTTTTTTAAGGCAAATTTCCGAAGTTACGCAGTTTTCTTGTTTTGGATTAGAAATGCATGAAACGTCAAGATCTGGTGTAATAATTGACAAATTCGGAATAACATCAGATCTCGACGTTTCATGAGTTTCTAAGCCTAAACAAGAAAACCGGGTAACTTCGGAAATTTACCTTAAAAAACCGCGAAATTTGAATAGCCGCGTGAAAAAAACGCGTAACTTCGAAAATCCCCGTAAAAAAAGCCGCGTGAGAAAAAAAAACGCATAAAAAAACCGCGTAAAAACACCTCAGTGTGCGAGGTGTTTATGTAGGATCAGGGTCATTTCGCCGAAAGGGTTATTTCTCCGAATGACATTTCGCCGAATGCCATTTCCTCCAAATGATCATTTCGTCCAAAGGGTCATTTCGCCGAATCCGAATTCTTGAATAAAGATTGATTCATGAGCCTCAGAACGGAGTTTCCAAGAAAAATAGTTGGCTATTAGTAATAAGCATCGAAGCAATTGCATAGGTGTATCTACTAGGCAAATGTATGTGGTATTTTCCGTTTGTTAAGTGAAAATGAAAAAATATTCAATGTCGTTTTGGTTCATGTGCTGTCCGACCTCACTACCGCTCATACTAAAGCAAAGAAACCTAGCTTTGAGTAGACCGAGCAAACGAGGCGGTTACAGGTTTTTATGCAAGAGGCCGCCGCTTCCGACGGCGGGTCGGTGACCGACTCAGCTGACATCGACTCGGCGGGCCATCGAGCCATCGACATCGAGCCGCCGAGCCATCTTGGCTTCGGTTATGTGGCTGTGCCACATGCCTTGGCTTCGGTTATGTGGCTGTGCCAGACATGACCCTTTCGGCAAAATGACCCTTTCGGCAAAATGACTCTTTCGGCGAACTGACCCTTTCGGCGAAACGACTTCCTGCGAAATGACTTATTCGGATAACACATAAGGATCGCGATTGTTCGAAAACGGTGTTCTCGGATTAAGGAACTATTTGGTCGTGGGTAGGAATGAAGCGTGTCGCGTTGAGAAACAGAACCGTTTTCATTTACCACCCTGTCGAACATCCGGAAGAAAGTTTATGCAATGGAGTGCTTCTTAAAGTGAGGATTCGGTACCTTGGAGCTTTTCACATGGAATTTTAGAACAGCGAAAATGCTCTAAATTTAAGAACAGACTATCTAGGCCATCATGAGATTTGAGGGAACTCATATTTCAATTTGAGGCACTAATATAAAAAAATCGGGAAATTAGACGTTCTCGTCCAACTATCTACACTGAAACCTCGTTGGAAGAAGGTGCAGACTTTTCTCGACGGTGGTGGTTACTAATATTTAAAAAAAAAAGCTTTCAATGCTTTCGAACTACTCACGCTTCTCTTCTTGTTCATGGTTTGGTTTCTACAAAGCAAACCCTTGGTATTACATTCCTGTAGTGGAATTTGACCTTCTGTTTCAACAGACTTCGCAGCCGATTCAGAGTGTACAGAACCAGTGCATGGCTGGTGCTACGATTCTACTGACACTACGAATCCTTCCAGGTCGGGGATAGAACATACGACAACTGGTTTGTAAGATCAGCGCCCTATGCATTGAACCGCCAACCCGGGTGGTTTGGTTTCTGTTGATGTAAAATATAAGAAAGGTTTGACACCTTTTGAAAAGTGGGTTCATTCTCTGTTTTATACCTTTTTTAAAGGGTGATTATTTTCACTTTTCGTGGACTTTCATGCTCTAAATTAGAAACTAAGAATTTAAACGAGTAGAATCAATAACCTCAAAAGGATAGTGTTGCAATTTTTATTTTTTTTTTCAAAATTCTTAAGAACTTTACCCAACTTTAAAGTCATGGCTAGAATTCCTTTCTGAATTCGTTGATTTTCTGTTGAGATTTTGAAGCTTTTAGTAATTATGTTTCACGTGAATTTAAACAAAATATTTTGACATTCTACATTCTCTTTGCTTAGCGCCAACGAGTGGTACGATGCCATGTTCCGCCAGAGACTCCAGCCTTCATACCACCAACGCCCATCCGAAATTGTGTGCTCCTTGCGTTACCACGATGGCGAATGCAATCGGGCCGATGTGTGTGCGGTCGTCCCATTTATCGCCCGGTACATTCGGTTCAACTGTTTTGCATGCAAATTTTTACGATCATGATATGCGCCTTCCAATGGCAACCGGCGGCAGCAACAGTGCGCCAGTCCGTACAGGAACAAACGAAACGAACGACGAAGGAACGTACGTACGGATGACGGTGGTGACGGTGCTGGAGAAGTCAGTATGCCCCCTGCCTCACCCGTGGAAAGCAGAAAATTGATCTTGATTTTCGAAATACGTTGTCTATTTTGCATACTAATGCCTAAACACACTTAATAGCCGCTGACGACCGACGGTTTGTTGCTTCCATTGGGGACAATCCGCTCGACATTTATGTCATTGTACGCAGCAGGGATGGCAGCCGAGTAAGATTTACGGCATTGATGAAGGACACGGGAGAATCTCTTCGCATGTGATTCCTACTTCGGAAAGTCAGCATCGAAATCGAAGATAGCAAAATTAAAAAAAAAGCTGAATGCAAAACAGCCTGCTACTACTCCATCGTGGACAGATGTCAGATAATGGAACTTGATATGTCAACCCAAAACGTGTTGCTGTCTGTTTCGTGAGGCTCAGAATTCTGAACTGTAACATGGCCCCCATACAGCAGCAGCTCCGCTCTAATCCGGTTCCCGCTCAGTTAGTGTAACACAATTCCCATTCCCGTTGCCGCATCGACGACCGCAGAGATTCGCACAGATCTTTCAGCGTAGATTATGTTGCTGATGTCGCACTTATCTAGGCCTTTTTATCGGTTGTGTGTGTGTTGTTGACTGTTCGAACGCTAGCAACGACGGATAAGATGGAACCGAGCCCATGGCAGCGGATTTTAAATTAGTCTTTTGATAAAAATCTGCACCAATACGACCGGTGGGGAGTTACAACGATAGTATCGCTCACAGTCGGGGACGAGGGGCCATAAATTTTGAGCGATAAATGTTTCCCATCGATAATATAATCAAACTGGTTTTGTGTGTGCGTCGGAGAGAAAGAGAGAGAGAGAGCACGGTTTGGTATTCGAAACGAAGAAATTGTGACACGTTTACACATTTTCGTGCCTAATGAATTAGGCATTTCGAGTGGCGATTTGATGGAATTAAAGTCCCAATCAGATTGACGATCTGTAAATCACTAGAAAATGCAAATTGTTCGAGATCATTAGGATGAATGAATAAGAAATGATTTGGGATGAGTAATTGGGAATAAACCTGAATTGTGTAAAGCAAAGCAGAGTCAGAAAGCTGTTAATTTGGTTCGTGGACTGGTTTTGGCTTACGGTCAGGTTGATGGCCTTCTTTAAAAAAGGTAAATTAATTTTTTTATGGAAACCGATGTTAGTCACAGAGATTAGATTGAAGCGTTTTAGTGTTTTATGTTAGATGTAATTAGACATTTAGCCTTTTTAATGGATTATGGTGATGTATAGCACAAGTGTTAAATTTTGAGTGCTTCTGGAAGTGATCGTAAATAAAACAATATAGTTCACAAAGTAGCCACCAACGATAAATTTTAAAGGTGAATAATTTTTTACGCCAAGGGGAAAGATCCACTTTTTTTCTTTAATTCTAATGAAAATGTTATTTAAATTAGACAAGGAAATTTTTGAACGATTTTATTTATTATTCCGAGCTACAAATAATAATAATAATAATAATAATAATAATAATAATAATAATAATTATTATTATTATTATTATTATTATTATTATTATTATTATTATTATTATTATTATTATTATTATTATTATTATTATTATTATTATTATTATTATTATTATTATTATTATTATTATTATTATTATTATTATTATTATTGTCATTATTATTATACCAACCAATTCCACCGACCCTTTTTCCTTACGTAGGTTGTTTCGGCTGAAAGTTGTTGGTTCAATTTACATTCCCGATTACTTTCTCGTAGTCAGATAATAGATACAATTTGTTGCTCTTAGTACCGGAATCTTCCCTTATCTTGACAGTCGGGATAACTATAATTGCGTTTTACGCCAAGGAAAGACTTTGTTATTCCAAAAATGATCGAGGCTGTCTTTTGAAATGGGTCGAATCTTTTTGTCGATTTTATTCATGCGAATGTTTTCGAAAAATAACAAATTCTTCTAAGAAGTGTGGCCATCGAATTCCATGTCAATCTAAAAACGTTTGACGTAGTTGGATTACGCTACAGCGAGTGCAACAATCGACTGTTGTTTTGGAAATTTTTGTGAAACGGTAATTTTTTGTAAAAAAAGACGGGTGCCAAATGTCACAGACATAACAGGAGGACGTGAAAACGCAAAAAAGATAATCATTCGTATTATTTGATTGAGTGAATTTCGCAGCATTTACTGCTTTGCTTCCAGAATTGTAATGATACATTTATACTAAAGATTGACTTATCGGCCACAATTTTTTTCTACAACACAATTAAATAACGCGGAATAAATGAAAGTAAAATAATAGCAATATACACGGGCAAAATTCCGATTCAAGAAATGAGCAAAACGAGTCATGATTTGAGGAAAATAGTATATTTTTATGTTATGATAATACACCATGATTAAAAGTTCTCGGATCATGATCCATTTGGACTGATTTCGTTGAAATTTAGCGTAACGCATTTGACGTTGTTGGGTATAACTTCAGACGTGTTTCTGCTACTTTGGTAATTTTTGCAACATAAATTCAGGCGATATGTTTTAAAATATGAAGATTTTAAATATGAATTAAATGGAATGGTGTGAAAGTGTGTGGCGTATTGTTTATACAATTTCAACTAATATCTCAAATAATGTACATTTGAATAGCAAAACAGTGAAAAGCACAACGAATTTATTTTAATCTGAAGCATCAACAATTTAAATATGTTTTTGAACAACCACGACACCTAAAATAAAGTGTTTACTTGCGTTCATTGCTCCAGATTTGATTTATTGTTTCAGAATTTGGAAAACATAAACATAAATTCCAGAATTTGGAAAACATAATGAAAATACACGTGTGAATCGAACCTCTTAAAAAGATACTCTATGTTGAATTCTTGCAAATACCGCGGATCGAGTTTTCCTTTTTTGTTTTCAAAACATCGTTTGCAAAATCGTCTTATTTGAAATATTAAGGTGAATCAATACAGCTTGTGTTCTTAGATCCATGAAACAAATTAATTAAACTGGTAAAAAAATTCTAATTTTCGTTAGATGGTGCTCCTAATTTACAGTCGAAATTATTTTTCGGTTTACGTTATCTCTCGGAAAAATATTTCAACAACAACAGTCACATCGAATATGTAAGAATACATTCAGATATATTCATACAAAATGTAAAACTTATAATGTCAATTTTCGGTTCATTATCTTTATGTTGTCAATTCTCTGTCAGCCGGTGGGTAAACCAACACAATTATAAAATGAATATGCCTCAGGATCAAGTAAAAATTTTCAGTAGTTCATGCTTTTCAATGTCTGCTTTTTGTCTTACCATTAATCTATTAAACAATCCATCACATCACTTGAGGCAGAGGGTTAAAAGTGATATCCTGATAAAAAATTGGAGTTACGAGCTTTAAAAGAAATACATTCCTCAAGTAACGCATTTTCGGGCCATGATTAATTTTCATGGGAGAAGATTTTTGCTCATGGTTTCATGAGAAGTTAAAATGATTGATTTCATGATTTTTTTATCATAACCGCAGTAACGAATTTCTTTCCGTGTACCGAATTTTTATGTCGATTTTTCCATTTCGGATTTCAGAGAGGCACTCAGAAGGGAGAAATTGTGAAATTCTCTTCGATATTAAACACTATTCGGGGCATTTTTCTCCAACGCGAAGCAGTCAAATGCTGACTTTATTCACACTCGTTTGGTGCGAATTTTTCACTGCGTACATTGCACTAAGCTAATCAATTCTCTCTAGATTTGCACTAAACTGATGGTTTTTATCTCCGATTTGCAAAAAAGCAATCTTTATAGTTCTTTGGATAACATTTGGAGCTATTAGAAGTGCTGATTTTGCATAATGTTTCTCATTGTTGTCCACTGTTCGTTGTATTTTGCTCTAATGCAAACGACCAGCAGCAGGATGACGCAATCGATCTAGTTTGAAGATAAATTGCCTCTCCGAACGTCCCACAATTGATTCAATACTGAACTGAATTCTTGATACTGGAACTGGAACTGAGGTCAAGACCTGAGTCAAGTAAGTTTTACTCACGACAAAAATCTTGTCCTATTCAGAATTGAATTATTCAATCGTTGATCGTGATCATGGTAAAAGCAATATTTAAAAATTTCGAAAAATTGTGTTGGCTAAGGAGATTAAGTTTCGCATTTTATTTTTTTTTATTTTCAAGAAGTTCCAAGTCCGTGCCATCAGTTTTCAAGTGATGGTAATTTCGCTATCATGAAACACTGTCATGAACTATCAATTATTTTAAATTCCGGATACCAAAACCCGTGAATGATTTTTGGAGTTATGCGGTTTTATATGTGAATTTTCAATGATGTGCATTTATCTTAATATAATACATATTGTTATAAAATAAGACCAATGTAATCGCAGTAGTGGTGTAACCCTTTTGTTTCCTGAGATATGATCGTAGAAGTGACTTAACTGGCAAAGAACAAAATAAAAGTGACATAAGCATCAACTCTTTAATATTCACTCATCTTTCTAGGAGATGGCTCAACAGATTCCGACAAATCAAGGCTCATATAAAAGCTACTGAGAGTTTATTGATCAAGTTTGGAAAGACTATGGCGAATATTCTGGAGGTAAAATCTTATAAATGACGTTATTAATATAACGCAGTCAATCTGCTAATTTTCCTAAGAGAAGTCCCACCCGGTTCCGCAAAAATGTCTGATGCATCTATTGGGTTATGTGGTTTGATTGAGTTATCTAGTCTCATAGCGAATGGATTGGATTACGGATATATAATCGCATAAATGACATAACCGTCTTTTTCTGTCTACACCTTTTTTTAAAAAAAAATAGCAAAATGTACTATTGCTGGTGCGTTCGGTTTCGAGAATGCTAGTAAATCTGGTTTTAATTGTGTATGTTTAAGAAATTCCGGAAATTCCGGTTGAGTCCAACTTTGTTCGTCCAGTTCAGCCCCACACAGACATGAGACAATTCATTTTCGAAGCGCAACAATCATTTTATTTTCTACGTAATCGACAGAACTCAATAACCAATGGATTCAGCACGAAACGAACTTTTAATAGCATTAACCATAACATTGTAACGATGCACAAAAATCAAATAGATCCACAAATTCCGATAGTTGAAAAAAAAAAAAAAGGAAAAAACGTAAGCGTTTCGACATGAACACTATTGATGCCAAACTGAATTAACTCAGCGTCATCCAGCTAACTGACGTCTGTCGAAATAATTGTTGTTTTATAAGATATTTAAGCTGTCCGAGGTCATTTCCAGCTATTTTTCAGAAGACACGTTTATACGATTGTCTTATTTCCTTTAATTGTGTGAACGTTTCGATTTATGTTTTTAAGTGATTTTTAATGTAGTTATTCGGATATTTGAAATGCTTCCAAATAATTTATTCTGAAAATAATTACTGAATTTGTTCATTCTGCAATTATATTTCTGACGTAAGTTTTTGCAGTTTTCTTATTTTCGCCATTTCGTTTATAGCTTTTTAGGTATATTCAAGGGCAATAATTCAAAACGCGACAAATAATAGCATACAAACAGTGGTCAAATTTTGAACATTCACAGCTCGACCGATTTCCAACAGATTGCTGATATCGTTACATTTAAATATTTCTATGCGTTCGAGAAAATGAAACTACACATTTTAGATAATTGTTGGTCGACATTTCATTAATTACCGAACAGTGTCTAGTTTTCTTTGTTTTTCAAGAATTTTCCCTGGATTCTTATAACAGAGACGACAATTTCTCATGCGTAAATTTTCGTTCTGTACTGTTCGTTAATAACGTTTAAAAGGTTGTGGCACACGTCAGGAAGTGAGACATTTCACCCGCATAAACAAACCAAACGGGTCTTACCAAACAATCCAAAATTCTCAAACCAATATTTTTTATGTAAACATTCGCATTCGCACTTAATTATAAGTGAATTAGAATCACAAACGAGCTGCTGTCTAAATATTTAAAATTAAATTGAACAATGATTTTGACAAAAGTTGTGTAGTCCAACGTCAACAATTCGAACAATTTCATAAGGATGTCCTAGTTTTTTTTTTAAATTTTCATGTTAATTACGAAGGAGAAAATAAGAATTCGAGTAAAAGTTGTTGTACACGAGGACTGCCGACCCCATATGTCTAGTAGTATTAACAAAGATTCTTCGATATTTCTAATTTGATACCTAAAAATTGTATTTTAGAATAACTTCGCCGATGGAAAAATAAATTTTTGCATTATAACTCAACATAATTACCTTTTAGGGTGATACAATGGTTCCAACGTTATTCCAATTTTTCAATACCATGTTTATAAAAAAAATTATCTTTCGCTTCAATATAAGCTTCAGTTTCAGCGATGACCTCCTCATTTGAGCCAAGTCTTTTTCCCTGGAGCATTTTTTTAAGATCAGCAAAGAGCCAGTAGTCACTGGGGGCTAAATCTGGCGAGTATGGGGGGCGGGGAAGCAGATCAAAGCCCAATTCGTTCAATTTCGCCATTGTTTTCATCGACTTGTGGCAGGGTGCATTTTGTTCCATCGAAAGCAATCGCGGCACCCACTTGGAAAAAACCTTTTTCATGCTCAATTTTTCATGAAGGATAGAAAATACACTTCCATATGATATCTGTGTCATCTCAGCAATCTCACGGAGCTTCACTTTACGATCTTTCATTATAATTTTTGTCACTTCACTCACATTTTCCGGTGTAACGGCTTCCACAGGTCTACCCGTGCGTTCCGCGTCATTTGTGTCGGTACGACCACGTTTAAACTCGGCGAACCACCGACAAATCGTTGCTTTTGATGGACATCGGTTTTCCCATTTTTTAAACAAACTACAAAACGGCTTTACTCAAAGGTTAGTACTCTAGAAAGACGTGGTTACTGGTTTACTACGAGCGCCATCTCTGCTTTAGTCTCGGGACTTAATTATCCGTTGTTAAGCTTAACGGTAGAATCAGCTGGTCTTTAGAAAGTATATATATATATATATATATATATATATATATATATATATATATATATATATATATATATATATATATATATATATATATATATATATATATATATATATATATATATATATATATATATATATATATATATCTATATACAGAGCAAATATAAGGTTTCGTTTCAATGCTTATCGGTCACTAGGGTTGTATTGCCAACCGATATTTTACAATGGATTAATCGAAACCATGGCTTAACTCTTAATCCCATAAAATCGAACAGTTTAGATATATTCTTATTGATAGGAACATCTCAGATCTCCTTTGATTAATGTTATTTCTTTCGCTTCGACGAACGTGTTGAATCCCAGATTTCATAAACTAGCAAGTTGGTTAAAAAAAAGTTTTACACTAGCAGCTATTTAAGAGGGAACTACTTGATAAAGTATTTAAAAAAATGTTACACCCGTCTACTCCATTCTAAAAATGTTAAATCCATAGTAAATTGAAGTTCAACGTTTTGATGCCGTATGAAAATCTTATTTTGCAAAAGTTTCATACGAAATTATGCTAAAATTGATGTGGTTTATACCTCAGTAGCGAACCCTGTTTCGAATCCATTTTAATAAAATGAACAAAAGAAATATACAGATCCATAAAATGGACAAAAACCATTGAATGTTTAAGCCACTGGAAACAAAATGTGTCACTTGAACTTTGCTACCATCAGACAGCTAAGAACAAGTTTTCAAAACACTTATAGAAGTCAAGTGTTTTATTCCTGGAATTGTCTCCATTATCGAGAACACTTCACTTTACATAAGCTACTAGACAAACATTTTATAGCTTACTAAGTCTATCACTCTATTCTTTGAAAGCAACATGTTCAACAATGTCTGCTATATTTCAAACTCCAGTATTGAACGTCATTCTAATGCTGAAAAAAGTCTGAGTTCTTATACAATGACGACCCATGAAAAGCAAAATGCCTAAGGCAGCCACCATCCGCTGTATTGAGAACAGAGCTGGAATCAAACAGATCACAAACGGCGCTATATTGACGGGATAGAAATCCACAACCGAGAACAAAATCGAACATCGACGACCCTTTTCTGCTGCCAGCATGTATAATTAAAAGATGGTTCCAAATGACGTAACCTGATCCTCGGAACCAGCCAAGAAAATAGAATAGAAACAACAATCATAAAAATCTGAAACCAGCCAGCTCTCGTATGCCTGCCGCACAGCTGGCTGGGTGAATCAGGAATCTTTTGACTGGTCTTTCCATCGCCTTCCGTGCCGGGTCCGATTCAAATAATAGGCAATAATGTTGGTAAAAGGAGAAGAAAAGGGCTTGACCTGATAGCGGTGCTGAATTAAATCCGCATTTTGTTAGGTTTTTTTTTCTTGGGATCACGGGAGCAAACATCAAAAGATAAACATTCTTACTCTTGAAACAAAGAGCAGAAACCACCTAAAATTCACTAAACTGATAGAAAACCGAAACGATCGGATGGGGAAAAAAATAAGCAGCCCGGAATCAATTGACTCTGGATGCAGCCAGAAAAAAAAGGACTCACAATCCGATGATTCCCAAAGCCAGCAGGACTATAAAACACGCTTTCCGGTTGTGTCGTCGTGCCATAAATTATTATTCCGGAGAGGAATTTCATTACCCTGCCAGATTTTTTCTGCTCCGTTTATCCGGCTCCGTCGGTGGCGGTTGTGGGAATTCGAGCCTTGCGGGCCTCCTAGGAAACCGCAGACGCTATTTTTGGTGTATGTAAAATGCGCCTTTCAGGTTTAATAAAAATTCGAGTCCTGATAGATGGGCGGCACGCGGATGGAAGCACGCTGGAGGAGGACCAGGAATTTTCTTTCAAGGATTCGGAATTATGTTGTAAGATGTGGGATTCAAGTGGAAGGGTTAGAATCGTTGAGATCTGCTCGTGGCTCGGAGGGATTCGTGCTCCGGATTCCGCGCGGGAATCCTTGGCTCTTCATAGCACTCCAGCAACTGCTGTTAGGCAGAATTAGCTATGCACGAACTGGTTGAAGATTGAAACGAACGATGATGGCAAAGATTTTTCGTTTCGTGCAAAAATCCTTTCGGAATCTTCGTGGGAATGTGGCTAAGGCGACAAATGAGCTGGAAGGGTTTTTGTAAGAGCTATAAAGGTTCGATTCAAAGCATCCTACAGGTTCTTGGGAGGGTTTCTGGTAGTTGAAGAAAAATTGGGGATTATTCTGACAGTTTTATTCCACTCAAATTGACAGCAACGTAACGACCGAAGACGGACAAAGGTTTCAATAAATGATGAATGACTCTATCAAATCGACACGGAAAGTCCTCTACTGTTGAGAAGCTTGAGCAGCTTCCTCCAAGTTTGATTCCGATAAAGTGAAGCGAGAAGTTTTTGGATTACGAGAAAAAAAGAACGTATTTCAAGAACTTTTTTGTTGTTGTGTTTCACAGATACACGATTCATGGTTTCGACAAGCCTGCTCAGAAACACAAATATTTTTTCCTACTCACCACTGGAATTGACCCAAATTTGAAGTGATGGGTTTTCTTACGAATCTTCCTTGAACCCCTCCACAGCATAAAAAACAACGAAAGACGATCGATATCCTTCGAACAGAAAACAGAAAAGATTAAATCCGAGGACGGGTAGGTTTTTCACGTGGTATAATGTGTCAATCTGCTCCCGCAGACGGACTCCTCGGGAGGGCGATCGATCCATGGATGGATTTATGGTGAGTTCATACTTTACTGGCAGGCAGCAGCGCAGAAAAAAAAATGTCTTACAGAATTTCACATCAATCATTTCCCATTCCGGGACGTTTCTTCGTCCACATGTGAAGTATTGTGTGTGTTTTTCTCCGGTGGAAGAAGAAGGAGAGAACAGAAGGAAATATCTACACAAAATCCCATGATTTCGATACAGCGTGGTTAATGTTTGGTTGAGTGTGTGTGTGTGTAACATGAAATATGTTTCAGGACCTAATGAAGGTGTCGTTAAGCTCATAAAATGGGTCATGGGGTGCAATGAACAGCTTCGTTGAAGTGATTTTTCACTTAATCTTAAATCGAACGGAGTAGGTTTCTTTCAGTATCGAAGGTAACAGAATTTAAGTGTAATATATGCTAAGGAATTAGATTTGGACCCGGGAGAATCGCCGATTGCATTCGAACCGATAAGATTCGGCTTTGCTATCTGTTCGAATTTGATTGTAATAACTCAATCCACCACGAAACGGTAGTGTATTAATTAATTCGCAAAGCGTCCCGGGTGGGAAAAGTAGCGGATTTGAGTCCTGTATTTGTGATAATTTTATCTCGTTATTTCATTTCTGCTAGACTTTGCGTTATATGTGCAAGGTTAACATAGAAGCTAGTTTGTGAACCAAGAATTTTGGGAAAACAAATAAGGGGCTGGGGTCCACTAGGAGATTGATAGTACCTATTAGCTCTCTCCGGACTGTACCAGCCTAGATGCCGTGTGGAATCCGGCGGAAAAAAATGAACCAAGAATAGATCCACTGGGTTCCTGCTTCCATGTCGTAAAAGGCGACAATTGCAGGAGTTTCTTTTTCCTTTCAGTTATCAGATATTTTCAATGTTTTACTTCTGATTACTCTATTTTACTAAATCATCTCTTTATTCAACCTATCAATTTGCGTCTAGCTTCGGAGAAAAGTTTTATTAGGAATGATTTCTTCTTCCATGTTATTGATCGTCTTTCAGGATTATAAAATGAATGATAAAATTCAACCATTGCGCAAATCCGTTTATATTACAAAGTTAATAACAGAGATAACATTTATCGGTATTTTGAATACATAGTGAAAAACACTTGATATTAATATTTCAAACAGTAAATTAATATTTTTCTCGGTAGCCGGCTGCCCAGATCAACTAATATAACCAATTAATAACTTTAATAAATAATTAAAATAATAAAGCGGAAATAATAAAGAATCAAGACGCGTGTGAAATCTGTTGACCTTTATTTGGTGATTTAAAATGATTTTATAATAACTGTTTAGAATATTTCAATGCAATGAATCAACTTTTTTGTTTAAATCCTATTCGCTCGTTTATTTTGTATCACGTAGTTTCATTTATAAAAACGTACTTAATCCACCTAGCAGTGAGATGATGCCTTTTTTTGTCAATCCGCATGTGTTTTTTTGCATGACTAAAAAAACGCGAAAGGTAGATGCATAAACGAGTGACTGCATACTCGACAGCCGGCTGTCCGGAGTTTTGTCAATTTCGGAGATTGACTGTTTCGTGCATTATATTGCCAGCACAAAGTAACACATAAAACGATAATACTTTAAAACATTCTTGGTAGCCGGCTACCCAGAGCAATAAACACATGATAACATTATTAAAACATTTACTAACAAAGTATCCTCTCCTGTGATGCATGTGGGAATGCAGAGGATTCCTCGGTTCTTAGTAGCAACATGCATCGAACTAACAATCCTTTCCCTCCCAAGTAGATCTGCATTCGGACGTGGCCGGCGACGGTATTGATCAGCATGCATGGTTCAATACAGTTTGCACAGTGTGAAACAATGTGTTATTCCCAAACATGTTACTTCAAAAAATCATTTTGCAATCACAATTGGTACAGATCAATAACGGAGTAGCAACACACGGGCGGTCTCTAATGCTAATGCTAATGCTAATGCTAATGCCAAGAATTTTGGGAAAACAAATATTTATTCAGAAAAATATTTATACACTAAGGAGTGTATCGAAAAGTAGTTAGCAACATTGATTATTGAATAAAAAAGCGAAAAAAAAACATATTTTGAAATCAGTTTTCGATATATTGTAGAAAAATTACATTTTTATGCATTTCACTGATTATATTGAAGAAAATCCTAGTTTCTGTGAAACGCTCGCACGTTGGACTTGACATTCTTCATTAAATTCTGCACAGTTACTTTTGTGACTTTCCTGGTGGCAGCTGTCCAGTTTTTTTTAACTCCTGCATGTTTTGGGACACTGTACCTTCCTTCCAAAAGTGCCGCTTGACAATTGCCCAATACCTTTCAATTGGCCGAAGATCCGGGCAGTTCTGTGAGTTGATGTCCTTTTCCACGAATTGTACATTATTTTCTGACAACCACTGTAGAACGGAGTTGGCGTAGTGGGCTGAAGCCAAAACCGGCCAGAAGATTGGAGGAGCCTTATGCTTTCTGTACAGTGGCAGCATTTTCTTCTTCAAACATTCTCCCTCGTACACCTTGGCGTTAATTGTGCCCTTCGTGAAGAAAATCGACGACCGCAAACCACAGGTACAAATTGCTTGCCAGACCAACACTTCTTCCCAAACTTTTCCATCGCCACCATGGTGTCAGCGTCGTCCAGGTCCTGGTACACCGATTTCGTAAAATATTGCGGTCCGGGCAGCGCTCGAGAGTCTTCCTTGGCGTAGGTTTCGTCGTCGATCAGGATGCATCGGTCTTTATTATCTAGAATCCGGTTATACAGTTTTCGCGCTCTTGTTTTGGCCTGAACTTGCTGTACCAGGGACTTTTTCGGCACTTTCTGTTTCTTGTACGTTTTCAGGGAGTTCCGTATTTTGATCCGTTGAATCATCCCGATGCTGGTGTTGAACTGCTTGGCCAAATCCCGCGTCGACGCCGATGGGTTTTTCCTGATGTACTCAACCACTTTTAAGTCCCGGCCGGGCTGGCTGGGACCCGTTTTCCTACCGGATCGGGGCAAATCCTTTATGGAAAGGGTCTTACCGAACTTCTCGATAGTATTTTTGGCACTGGTGTGGTGCACTTTCACCAAGTGTGCAGAATTTTCTTTCGCGTTTCCGGATCAATTCGACTCATCATTGAAACGATAAACCGTACCGAAACCAATCGATTGCGCAGCTGTTTTCGACATGTAAGCAAACATGTAACCGCAAAACACGCTGCAAAACATTAAGCCATTTTCAGAGTAATAACTGTTTTTTTACATATGTTCTTTCTACAATTGTTTTGCGGAATGGTTTCAAACTTGTTACTTCAAAAATAACACATGCGCAGATACAATAAGCTTGACAACTTTTTGGAAGATAATTATCTCGTAGAACTGCTCACAAAGGAGTTAGAATAAAAAAAAGCGATTTTGTAAGAGTCACCCTACTTTTACCTCGAAGAATTTAAGTAACCCGATCAAATGAAGTGCTAGGAAAGTGGTTTTTTAGCAAAGTTGCTGAAAATAAAATTTTCTCCAGCTGCAATAGTTTTAAATTCAACTCAGATAGCTAGATTCCAGATTTTAATATAAATTTGGATCACCCTAATGACCTTTCACATCAGAAGATGCGTCAGTTGATTGTAAACAACCTTTGTGAAGACATTAACTTCAAAAAACGAATATTTAACAACGAAAATATTTTTTTTCTTGCTATTTTCCAGTTTTGATTTCAAGTTTTTGAAGATACGTTTCGCAATCTTTCAAAAATTGAAGTGAGTTCCATTTTAGTTTAGAGTAATTTCCAATATATCCGGAACCATGTACTGATTTTTCAAGATCGACAATTTTCAAACCTTAACCGACGGACAGCACCCCTTACCATATCCGATACAGCTCAAATTTTGTAAAACTTTTGAGCACTACTGCCTTACGATATTAGAGGGGATCCCAAAATATTCGCACCCTTAAATATATTAGAGCGGTGAAAAACAACGTGTTTTGTCGGTTACGTCACTTATACCATCATATCTCCGGGACCAGAAGTCGTAGCCATTTTATTTTGTTACTTGATGGAGCTGGAAAACGAGCTTGTTCGATTTCTCGCAAGAAGTATTTATTCAGTTTGATGAATCGTGAATGGTATCTAGTAAGAAGAAATAAATTCAACTTGATGGGAATTTTTCTAATTTGATTAATGGCCAAATAGTAGCTTTCAAGCGAGCCTAAGCTTGTTGAAATCGGTTAATCCATTTCTGAGAAAATTGCGCGTTGAAAAATTCGCCAAAAGGTGCACATACACACACAGACATTTTGAGATCTCATCGAGCTGAGTCGATTGTTATATAACACGTGGGTCTCCGAGGCTCCGTTCGATAGTCAGTTTTTCCAGCAATTCTAATACCTTTCTATAGAGAACGGCAAAATCTGTTTTAATCCACCTAGCTGTGTAATGATGTCTTTATCGTTTTACTCATATATCCATAAACATACTAAGGTATTTTTCAAAAAAAAATCCTTTCATATTTTTAATAAAAAATTACTTGCGTAGATTATTCAATTGGTAACCAGTTTTAAAACAAAATTAGAAGTATTTTTGATTTTTTTTTCGCATAATGATTTGAATGATGGATTGAGATTTAAAACACACTTCACTCTGTAATTTCGGAATCAGAAGTTGTTTCCGGGTAAAATTTAATATCAGCCTATGGAACCATAAGGCATTTCATTTTGGCTCAAAGCCGTAAAAATCGGTTCTGGCATTCCTGAGAAAATAACGTGGGATTTGTTTTAGAGTTGTGGACAAATATTTCTGGCACTTCCGGAACCAGAAAATACAAAATACAATAAAATTGTGTGATTTTTCATCTTATAAGATGCACATAAATGGAGCGTCATATTTCACACAAATTTATATTCAAGAACATGTAAAATTATTATGTTTAGTTCACTCTGATTCTTATTGTTCATGGATTAATTTTTTTACCAATAAACGCATTGAGAAAAATGGCAAACAAGTAGAACGAAAACCGCACGAGTTTTGTAAGCCGTAGGTTAGTCTACTTTATAGATAAGAATGTCATTAAAATTAATTGTCCTCATTAGAAAAATTCCCATCAAGTTAAATTTATTTCTTCTTACTAGATACCATTTACGATTCATCAAACTGAATAAATACTTCTTGCGAGAAATCGAACAAGCTCGTTTTCCAGCTCCATCCGTTTCAATTTCGTGCCGCAGCAAATCTTCGTCCGTGATGGACACGTAAATCAATTCCACCATTCATCGGGTTTCGATTTCGGGTACTATTTAACTGCCCCGAGAACTGATAATAGTCGTGCTAAATCGCTTTTAATATCCATCGAACCAATCGAAAAGCCATTTAACAACCCACTCTACACCACACCGGGGACCACAACCCCACGAGCAAAAAGCTCCGAGTTCCCGTCTGGCGAGACTAGAAATCCTTCGCACACTCACATTCGACGTAGGCGCGTGTAATTGCTCCCAAAGTGGCAATAAAACGCACCAACAACCGTGCGGACCACGTGCGTCCCTCGTCCCGGTTCGTTTGGGTTTTTGCCACCGTTCTGTTCGAACCAGGGTCGGATATTGGCAGTTCTTCGCGTTCGGGCTGATCGAACGAAGAAAGTGTAATTTATAGGCTTTCGATTTCTTTCACACAGCTAGCAGAAGTCGGCTACTGCTGCCTAGATCGAGCAACAATTTTGAAATTATTCAATCGACAAGACTCGATTAAATCAAAATATATCGACCATGAATGGTAGCAGCATGACAGGGGCACAAGTCAAAGTGTCAGTGGCATCGTGGTTCAACGCCTGGTTGGAATTTCGCTGTCGAGTCCAATTGAATCGTACTTACCGGCCATGGCGTGAAGCAGGCGCGGCGAAGAATGGGATCAAGTGCGGGACTCCGAGTGCCGTTTTCAAATGCCCCAACTTCACTTCGCTTGAATGGAGCTCCCTTGGCGAAGTTCGACGGTTCCCGTGTGGAACAATTATTAAGATGCAGAGACTGCAACTCCAATCAATGGCATTCCGGAGACGCAGACCGTGCCGATGGTGATCGGGCCCGGTCACGGTCCATCGGATCCGGCCTGGTCGAACGCAGAGACAAATTAACATGAAAATGTATCTACCTTTTACTCCTTTTTAATGAATGAACGGAAATATTGCCATTATGATGGAAAAAAGACGGTGCGAAACAAAACGATGCTCGAGCGTGTTGGAACGCATAAAAGATGAGAGGATGATTTTTTCCACGATTTGTTGCCGGTATGCAGTGCTTTGTGGTCTGAAATTGTCGTTTTAGGCCGGTTCGGGCTTCGAACGGGGCAGAGGCAGAGGGCAGTTCATTTAATGGTCGGACATTTATTACGTTCGATAAATAATAAAAATGCTACGTGGCACGCATGACACTTGAAACCGATACCGGTCATCCAGCAGTTTGGTCAGTGCATGGGGGGGAAGGAGGAGGGAATTCGGATTGCAGCAACGAGCCGGGCCACAGCTGCGTGATGGATATTATCGAGTAGTCGATACTTTCCTACTCAGCCAACCGGCACGATTGGAATATGGCGGTTAATGTTATTTCAGATTTCGATGTCGATGATGGTTTTTGAAGCAGTGGCTATTTTTCATAATCTGGTAGACTCGACGGCAACTACGTGTTCAGCCGCCTTCAGGGTAATTGTTTACAAAACGTTCAACCGCCTTCCCGTTAATGGGGGAGGAGGATCCAGTTCTACAGGCGCGAATCGTGTTATCACAAAAATTAGAACCCTAATGGCAGTTTGTCACGAAACGAAAACAACAGCTTAGCAATCGTGTTGACATGCTACCGGAAGGGGACCGCCGATATGGGAAGTAACAACTGTTCCGCTGAAGCTGAACGCTTTCAGGAAATGAAAAAATAAGCTGAAAACGAGAATCTTTGGCGCGAGTTTAAAAAAAACTTATTTTCTCCTTTCTGACAAAGAAAGGTTATACAATCACTGTGGAAATTGACTTGGAACTAGAGCTTAAATTGTTACGCGGTCTCAATGAAAGAATCCAAAATCCGAAAAGGCTTTTGGCTATAAAAAGTGTATAAAATATGATAAATCGAAATAATTACAGCCTAGAACCTCTTTTGAAATAAAAACTACTATAAATACGAGCATCAACAGTTAAAAAGCACTGTGTATCGTTTTCTGTCATTATCGATTCTCGAAGCTTCGGTTAAATATCGGCACTGCACAGTATACGATTTTCACTGAAAACCGAAAATGACCGCGGAAATTAGCGGTTCAAATCGTACTGTTTAAGTTTGCACTAAGCAACTCAATTTGAACTGCTCTGCACTGACGAGTCTAAGACAAAACGTAAATAAAAGTAAAAACGGTTAAGTGCCCAAAGCACAAACTTAGGATAACCCCTAAATGATCATACCTGAATCGGCCAGAAAAAGACGTTTTCGTTCGGCACGTCAGAATGACACTTCGGTGCCAATTAAAAAATTGTTTTGCAAATAGCATTAACTTTAAGTGTGCTTAGCGGTTCAAATTGTTTTTTTTTCTCGTCATTTTCGTCTATTTTGGGTCAATGCAAATGACTTCCATGTTTAACAATATTCGACTCATGTTGTCCTGCTATTGAATTTTATCCGGATCCGACTTTTCGTTCAGGAGTAATGGAGTAAAATGTGAAAAAAAAAAAGAAAAAAAAAGATTTCAATTATCATGAATGACAGGCAAAGTTAAACTGCTGAGTGGCATAACAGTTCAACACAAACTGTTACGCACTGTCGGAGGCGAAACATAAGGTATTTTTAAAAATGATTCTGAAGTCACAAAAATTGATTAACCACCACCTAAATTGGCTAGTATTTGACGAAACACGTTTACGTTCGGAACGTCAGCTAAAACATTGCACTTTGGTGCAAACTACATAGGAAAAAATTATGAATTTTACAAGTGGCATAATTCTACAAACGATGTAATTCATAAAACTTGTCTTATCAAATGACGCAATACTAAATTTTTACAGAATTTTACAGTCTCCGAGTGAAAATTGCTCTCTGCTACCAAGTGTCGCTGTATGGATTTATATGTATCAATTATTCATCAAGCAGATATGTGCTTTGTGATCTAATGTTTCTGAGTTCGAGCCGCGATGTTACTACCGATCTTTTGTTTTTCATTTCATTCGGTATCAAGTCATGCAACTTTTAAGTCACAGAATTTTACATGTTTTTGAATACAAATTTGTGTGAAATACGACGCTCCACTTATGTGCATCTTGTAAGTTGTAAAATCACAATATTTTTTCGTACTGTGTTTTAAAGGGTTCTGTTCTAAAGGGTATCAGAAATATATTATCTTTTCAGCGGTTTGGCACTTGAGTCACGCAACAGTTCAACGAAAAACTGTTATGCACATTCGAATCTAAGACGTAAAATGGTTAAGTGCACAAAAATTGGTTAACCTCTCAATGACTATAAATGAAAGTTTTTCCATGGCCGGCAATTATATTTTGTCAAGTTTAGACTTCCGATTGTAAAGTAACGGGATGAAATGTAGAGTTAAATTTTAGGGCACACGAATTCCTCGTTCTCAGAGGCCGCATGACCTATTTTCATAAAATAAATTTATAATAAATTCATGAACTCAAATGAAATGATCCATGGTCCTATTGGTTGCTCTGAATTTTTTTCCGGATCAGACCTCCGGACTCGAATTATTGAGACGAGAGGTACACAAAAAAGTACAGTCGGTATTTTTAAAACTGTTAGACCGATTATCGCAAGCTAAGATTCACAAAAGAAGGTCTGATTGTCGCATATTTTGCCTATGAGTTATGTCCGAATCTGACTTTCGGTTCCGGAGTAATGAAGTAAAATGTGTTGCAAAATCGGTAGAAGTGCACTAGATTTTCTCTGAAATTACCGAAACAAATTCAGCATACTACGATACGGTCTTATAATTCCAAAGCTTGCCATTTAATTTTATCCAGACCCGATTTCCGGTTCCGGATTGACGAAGTAAAATGTACAAATTAATGAAAAAGGGTACTAAATTTTCTCGGATATCGCTGAACCAATTTTAGCAAATTTTGATTGAAATGTAAGGTTTTATGGTCACGGTGTCTACTGACTACTGACTACTGACAGTTCCGGAAATATACGGTGAAGAGTTTAGAAAAATTCGTCATTTGGGGTGACGATGCAAAAACCGAATAAATTATACGAAACGGTGCTAAAAACTGCTCTAATATAAATCTCGTCAATTGATTGGCAAACAAATCGGATTCGGCTTTACCGGTTTTCGGTAAATGATAACCAAAAACTCTTCACACGTAATTCCTTATACGATACAATTCATAAAGACCTAATTTGGCAAATAACGGAAAATTACATTTTTAATGACTTAATGTTGGAATAGAATGAATTTTACTGGTTTCGGCTGTTATTTGCATTCGGCTAGCAAGTGCGACTGTATGAATTTACCAGCAAAGCAGATGTGTGCTTCTGTGACTCAGTCGATTAACGGACGTACTTTGTGATCCAATGATTCTCGGTTCAAGTCGCAGTGTCGCTATCAGTATTTTTATTTCTTTTAATGGATTTCATATGTCATTGGATTGTCCAATAACTTAATACTACATGTTTTTTTCACGTAAATTTGCGTGAACTGCGACGCTCCATTTATATGTGCATAAGATGTAAAATCACGCTTTTTTCGAAGTGTGTAGAAAATAAGAACTCACCAATATTTCGGTGGGATAGTTGACCGATTTTTACAAACTTGGGCTTAAACGTCTTATAGCCTCATAGATTGTTATTAAAATTCGTTCAGATCTGGCTTTTGGTTCCGAAGTCATAAGATGAAGAGTGTGAAACTAGTTCTAATTCGATATGATGATAGAAAATCGTATAAACTTATCAAATATATGGGTTTTGTTAGCTGATAGTCATGCAAATTTACTTGGTTGTTCTTTTAACGGAGAATGTTAAAAAATCTGAGAATAAACTTGCATAATTTTCTCGTATTAGCAATGAAATGATATGAGTTATGAGAAATGCATCAGAACCCCATTAGATGGATTGAACCAAGTTTATGTAACTGGAATAACAATACTTTGTAGCTGTCGATAGCTTCATTTCAGCTTTTATAAAAAAAATCTGAGAACTAGAGGCTGAAAACAAAATAAATATTTGATTCAATATCTGTCACTCACATTAACCTACGCGGGGTAGCGCGGATATTTCAGAGCGATTCATTTTCCGCCGGACTACATAATTCATGAACCGCCGAAAGCAACGGCAAACGTTGACGGACGGCAATCAGTGTTCAGTCGGGTGTTTGTGTGTGTGTGTTTTGTTAGCCTTTTTCGATTCATCAAATGTGAGCCCATCTTTGCCACAATTGATAGCGGAAATTGCCGGTCGTTGCTCAGCCCAGCCCATGGGTGGCCGTGGGAAGAAGTTTAATTCTATTACCGTGAAAGGCAAACGGATTGTGCTTTTTGGTCGGTCGTCTACGCCTTGTTTCAATTTCTCAATGAGAAATCGGAGCTTTCTTCGGTGACTGACCACACGCGTGCTCGATTCGAACGTGAAATGGGTAGGCTTTTCGATTAGTTTTTTTTTTAATATGCGTGAATCCATTTTCGATTATCGGACTGTTTGAATTTCATTCACGTGCGCAACTTCTTTTCGGCTTGCGTTATATGAATATTTACCTACGGCTCAAGTTCGTTATCATCAGATACTGAATCCATTATAGGTTCTTTGCTTTGGCCCATGCGTGTATGTTTTGGGGTGTCAAAACGAAACTGTTTATGTAAACATTCGATTGGGTGTCACCCGATGTCAGAAGTCCATCGATGTCATTTCCGTTCCCAAAGCCGATGAGCCGCTATCTCATTACATTGGATGAATGGTTTCGGCGTGACGCATTTTCAACGTAATCTTCGATGCGCGCAATGAACGCTCTTCGTTATGACATTGTCTTTTCGCGAAAACCCAAGCAAACTGGCAGCTCCAACGGAATCCCCAATCTTGCAGATAAATCTCTCGGCTTTCAAATTTCTCTACCCGCCGGTAATCTCTCCGGTCGGCAAACTTTTCTCATCAAAATCTATCGAACTCGGATCAATTTCTCTATAGCCTGGTGGCTAGCAAACAACAAAGTGGCAAAAAAAATAAAATAAAATCCTTCGAATACTGTTTCAGTGTTTTTTTTAACGTTAACCGAAATACATTCGCTTTCACAGTATTGTTAAAAATCGTGCGCCCCTATCTATTGATAAAATGATAATCCTGACTGACTCCAGCCCACCTTTCATGGGACAGTGATGCCAATGAAAATCAGAACGAAGACTCGGAGTTCTTTGATTTGTATTGGAATGAGGCTTTGTAATTTTTTTCATTTCACAGAAAATCTGTGAGGCAGAGGGAAACGATCTGATATTTATTTCCATTGAAGCAATGTAGTAATATTGCTGAGGATATTAACTAAAAGAAGTAACTGATTGTTAATACACACTAAATTTCTTAATAGTATTGATTGATCTCTGAACTTACAGTCATCTGATGCCGAACAATTGGATTTTGACAGATTGTTTAAAAATAGTACTAATATTTATTATTGTTTTTATTACTGACATGGTTTCTAATTTTGGCAAATTTAGTGAAAGTTTCATTGGTTTTTGGCAAACTAATTCAAAATTACTAAGAAATTCAGTAAAGGTTACTGAATACTTCGGTGAGAATAATATCTGACAAATGGACTCATTTTCAGAGCTGATCTGAGATAGACAAACCGTAGTTGCACTTCGTGACTGACCGAATAAGTGAAAATCCAAGTAGCACGATAAGTTGCTGTCCTGTATTTTTCTACAGATTGTGCAATTTATCAAATTAGTTCATATTACTATTGTAGTAACTGTTGTGTTATGGAAAAAGCGCAATTTTTCTGTGTTGTGCAACATATCTTTGAGTTCTTCCGTTGTCACAAACATTTATTCACAATTATTGTGCAACTGATACAAAAACTCATTCATCGATCCCATTACAAAAAAAGCAAAGTCTTGGCATTACATTCCTTTTGTGGAATTTGGCCTTTCTGTTTCAACAGACTTCGCAGCCGATTCTTAGTGTACAGAATCATTGCATGGCTAGTACTATGGATCCTACTGACACTAAGAATCCTTCCAGGTCGTGGCTCGAACATACGACAACTGGCTTGTAAGACCAGTGTCCTATGCATTGAACCGCCAACCCGGGACAACGATCCCATTACAAATGCAGCAATTACATCAGCGAAAAAACAATTGTGAAATCATGGGAACTACTACGTAATGTAAACAAGAATTGAATTGATGTTTACAAAAACATAGCAAACATAAGTTCTAATGAACAAGTTTCACATTTGATTTTCAATACAACTGCTCGTAACATAATCATGGAACTTAAAAAATTTTCTGCACAAAAATAAATGGTAATACTACATATTGTAGAATTGATCTTTTATGTTTTAGTCGACAACGAAGTGCATTTTTATGGTGAAACATGTCTTCGTACGCCTGAAATTTTTAAGCGCCTTTCAATGTACGTGTTTTGATGATTGCACATCAATTTCTATGAAAATAATAATCTATTCTTTTCAATGAATATGACCGGGTGAGTGTTTAAGATATGTTTAAGAAAGTTATAAAACATGCATACACCTTTTAAGACGATTTTAATCATATTTTTTTTTTTTTTTTTCGATTATAGAGGTTTTAACCTTAAGGTCATTCGCCTCTTCGGGCCAGAAAAACTTTCTGACCCTATGTGCGGGGTTGGGAATCGAACCCAGGCGGGCTGCGTGAAAGGCATCGACTTACCCATCACACTATACCCGTCCCCATTTTAATCATATTGATGTTTCAATTAATCTGAAAAATCTTGAAATGAATTTTTCTTCAATATTTTCCAATATGGCATCGAGGGTAACAGTGTGTTGAAAAGAAAATTGTTCACCCAACGTAATGATTTATATTACCTAACTAAAAGGAAATATAAAAATTTAAATATTAAAAAGAGAAATTTTTGTTTTTATTTTTATCAAAATAGTTGTTTTTATTTTTATCAAACTAGTTGACTTAAACAACAATACAGTTTAGTCATTCATCTTAGTGAACCCGACATTTGTGATACGCACTGTAGGTATTATTTTGGTGAGCCCATGTGCTTTAGTTGCAAAAACAAGTTGCTCAAGCGGTAATATATAACTATGAGAGTAACTATGATGAACTTAACATTTTGTTCAATATATTTGAAAAGTGATGTCAGGTCTGTTCATTTTTTCGCGAGATGAAAACCGAATACAAATTATTTGATTTGATTTTTTTTTCAATGCGTATGTAATGCTGTATTTCTGAAACTTTTATGATAATATTCTCATGTCGGTAAGTTTTACTTTCATTTCAAGCAGATTAATCTGGTACAACTTATTTACAAGTTTTAATTTGTTTATCTCAAAATGAAGAAAACTGCACACACTGACCTAAAATTTCACAAGAGATATACAGCCATTTAGGCATATGTTGAGTCCGATACAATTATGACAGCCATTTGGAAAATTTTTGATAAGTTGAACAATTGTTTTAGTAACTTCGTTTTTACATGACGAAGTGAAAATTTTGACAGAGCTTCTATAACTACTAGTGCAACGTGGGCAAGTTGGTGATTTGCTGCACAATTGTTTTAGATATAGGGTAAGGGCTCCCTATTTCATTTCATTTGTAAGGACGTCGCCTTCAAACCTCGATTTAGCCACTAAAATCACTATAACTGTTTTATATTACTGCTTCATTCGCCTTGCTCCACATTGAGATTTGATTCACATTCCTTGGAAATTAAAATAATGTTCATAAAACAGCAAAAACACTTATGAAATGTTCACTACTCTGCTCTTTATTTCATCTCAATGGATTTTTATCCATCCTATCGTTGATCCTTTATTCATCCTATAAATTAGCAATGGCGACAGCAATCAAAACGAAATATTCCACTATTACACTCTCAGGTTCAAAATGTCAGAATTCTTCTTAAAAACGGCCTAATGCCAACTATGAGACAATATGTGATATTTTTAGAACCAGTTTGAAATCATTTCAACGTTTAAAAATATTTCAGTCGTTTCCGTTACCTTTCGCTTTAAATTTAAAATTTTACTGAAAAGTTAATTTGGTGAACTTTTAATAAAAACAAAACTGTGATTGTTACTATTTATTCATTAGCCCTTCTTAAAACAAAGTGTAGAGCCAGAGATGCCATTTATACAGATTTATATGTATTGTATAGATTTTTGCGTTCGCATACTGGTTTAAATCAAAGTACCGATTTTGTAAAGATTTCCTAAATTTAATACAGATTTGTACAGGTTCATAGAAAGAAAGAAGTAAAAAATTAGACTTTTCTCTCTGAGTATATTAGTATTCGATTGCAGTGATTCTTTAAAAGTTTATTAATCAAAGGACAAATCACATGTTAAAGTGGAAATCTTTTATGTAGATAATTGATTATGAACACTGACAAACATTTATATCAAAATTTGGAACCAATTTGAACTATTTGAAGCCAGATATTTTCATAGAATAACATATGTATTACGTTGCATAGAAAGTCTATATCTGGTCTATCTGTTTTCACTAATAAAATGATGTTAACAGATTTTATTAGTGAAAACAGATTTCACATCATTTTATTAGTGAAAACAGATAGATATAGAGTTTCTATGCAACGTAATACATTTTTTCTATGAAAATATCTGGCATCTCTGTGCACAGCCGATGAAACACACACACACTTCACAGCGTTATGTTGACGTATAGCGGAATGAACCCAGTGCTACTAGATTTGCCACAATGGTTATTTCATTAGTATTTAGCATGCTCTTCCTGGTAATATTCGAAGCCAAAACAGTTTTATTGAAATATTAATATCAATAATATAATTAAACTAATGTCACGAATACCAAAAACATACTTTTCGATGATAATTTGAAGAAGAAAAACAATTTTTGTTTTGTAACATTATGAGATAACTTGGCAACTTTGCGAAACCAAATGAGATGAAAACAAAGCGCAATCAAGTGAACGAAGTGAAAAACTTTCATCTCATATTTTAAAGACTTTTATTGTTTGTCGGGTAGTTTTTGAAGTTTTAAATCGTTAATTAAACAAGTGGCAAGTGAACATCACTAATTATGAAGTCATTCAGAATTCAATTGTAGTGTATTTGTGCGAAATAGTGATCATGTTTTAAGACGAATCGATTAGTAGATATTCATAAACATGACGAACTGTAATCTTGAGACGAAAATGTTTCCTAAATTGAATTTTAAATGAAAAAAACGATAACCGAAGAACTTAAAACCATTTCTTTCGATAGGAAAGTGTGGCAATAGCTTTTATAATCATTTTAAAACATTTCACAGGTTGGTTCAGGTAGGTTGTAAAATATTATTCATGTTCAAAGTAATGAGGTGGAGGGATGAGATGGAAATAGGAGCTCAGATGAAATAGGGAGCCGTTGCCCTGCTTAAAAATGTTCTATAGTGATTTTTTGCGGTATTATCGTAAAACTTAACAGGTATAAGTTGCACAACCGATTTTAATATATTTAAAAATCTTTTTGAACATATCTAACATAAAAAAAAAATCTAAAACAATTGTAGAACCTCTTGAAATTTCAATAAGTTACATTTGCTACTTGGCACTAAGGCACAATGAACCAAAATAAAAATGATGCTTGGAAGAAGCAAATTATTCCCACTGTGCAAATCCACCCACTGAAAACTTTTCGTTATATGATCAATAACGACAACGGATACGACCAAAGGCTATGCTACTGAGGAAGAGAAGGAATGTTAGTCCGATAGTCGTTGTTCCTAAAGTCAGCAGGTGCTACTGAATTTCCATGAGTATTAGACCTGCACGAAAAACTTGATGCACCTAGAAATAAATACACTGGGGTCTCTTTTTAGGCGGTTTTTTTAATGCTGTTTCTTTTAACGCGGCTTTTTTTTACGCGGATTCCTGAAGTTGCGCGATTTTTTTTAGCGGATTCCCGAAGTTATGCGGATTTCCAAAGTTACGCGGTTATTTCGTCATCAAAAAAATTTTCGATTTTGAAAGTCTCAAAATTTTTCTGTGTCCCAAAGTCGATTTTTACAAAAAATTTTTTTTTGAGATTACACCAGATCTGGACGTTTTGTGCATTTCTAAGATATTTGGCATCAATCAATTTTTTTTTCTTTATTTTGGAGGTTTTTTTTACGTGGAATTTCGAAGTTACGCGGTTTTTTGTGCGGTTTTTTACGCGGTACGTATCCCCCGCGTAAAAAGAAACCTCTGTGTACATATATATCACTCAGAAAGTTGGTAGACAAATTATCCAGAATTTAGTGAAATTTGTCAGAAAATAAGAGCGAATAACTTTCTTGTTGAGGGGACGGTAGAAGGTTTTTTGGCCCAAAGAGGTGAATGACCTTAAGACTAAAACCTTTCTAAATTAGTATTTATTTCTAGGTACATCTAGTTAACCGTGTAGGATATATCTTGGTAAACAATACGAACTCAACAGAGATTGGAAACGACGAGTTTCATGAATTGGTTTGACTCTAGACAGCCGGCTGTCACGAGATCATTAATTTGTTAGTTTTTTTACTTATATTTTTACGATAAATAAGTACATTACGTAAAATATATCGACCGACTGAGGCCTTTTAGAACAAAACATGAACGTATTATTGCGCCACTAAATAAGTTTATCAGGGCAGCTGGCTACCGAGAAAACAACATTAGGTATTTTTGTAGTATTTTGGAATGTGACACGAAACCTAACTAAAGATCTACTATGTGTTATCAGGAGTAGGTTATTAAATATTATCGGTTTAAATTTCTCTACAGACCCGAAAAGCAGAGGCAGATTCATCTAGAAAATAACAACCAAATTAGGAGTTGGAGCTTGATCGACCGTAGCTGGTTGCAACTCCGTTGTTGATCGAGATCTGTTGAAATTGTACAGAAAATTTCAAGATGATCGGTCTGAGTATTGGCAAATCATCCTCCAAAGTACATTTTCTGGTAAGCCCAGAATAGAATGATCAGTACCGACGCCGGTCAGGTTCGAATATACGCCTGGTAGAGATCAGGAAGGGACACTTATTGTTTCAAGTGGCCGTTTATACTACTACGCATTCCACAAGTATAACCGTGAAAATGTTACCACAGAGTCGGGACTCGAAACCGTTGCTAACTCATTTGTCAATTAAACTACCCTGCAAATGAAAACACATGAATAGACAGCTCAATTGACTAGAAGAACCAAGCATGCTTCACTTTACTTGGCCATAACAGCATTCAATCATAGTCATAAATCTATGAAATATCTATCAAATTCAAAACTATTGGTCAGTTTGTCGTATCTTTGTGATTCTTAATTGATTGGGTGAAAATATGTTAGGATATTTATTTTGTCTATGTGTATTCAACAACCAATTTTAACCAATCCAAGCTCGTTTGATCTACTGTCGAGTTATTGACATAGAATTGAATCTTAGAATGGCACACATGGTCGGTTTCGAAAATGTAATCCAATAAGGAACATAACTTACAAACCGCACTTTTTCCATTTGCTCAGTTTTCTTAGAGTTTACTGAAACGTTTACGACAATTCAAAACTTGTTTGGAAGCAGCTATGAGTTTTACACAATATCTTTTTCTTTGAATAAATAAATCACAAATGTCACTACTTGGCTTGTGCACGTGGTAACATTAAAATAAATATGCAAAAAAAGGCAAATACACTAATGTAATGCAATTGTTATCTTACTACATCCAAAATTTGTTAGTGAGCAAATTCTTGTAGAATTCGAAGCGCTGCTCATAAAGTTCATGGCCCAGTGACACGAAAAGATGGTAGTCGGATAGGGCCAGATCAGGTGAGAAAGCAGAATTGTCAAGCTCTTCCCTCTGGGAGCATTCTAGTGTCGCGAACGCCTTTCGACTTGGTCGTACATGGAAACAAAATTCCTTCGTTGTGTTTGAAAATTTTCTCTGACTCGCAGATGTTTGGAAATCACATGCAGTGGAACTCTGCAAGCTATCGTTTCACTAAAGACAAGTACGGTGCTCTGTTTCAACGAATAGATTTTGAGCAGTTTTCAGAATTATAATTTATATATTTTTTTTATAATTTTGCTTATAATTTTTCAGAAAAATCCTTTACATGGTATACTAGTTAATGATTATGTACTTAAATTAAAATTGTTCCTGCTTTAAATTTGAAGATACAGCCGGTTCGCTCGTTTTGGACCTCCCGGAAAACTGGTCGCAGCAACTTGGTCATGATGAGGCTATTTTTATGTAACAATAATTTTTTTTGTACGTTGAATCAACAATGAAAAATAGTACGAAAGCTTTCACTATATTTCCGGAAAACGTTTCTGAAATTGTCCAATTTTTGTCCGCGTGGCCTTACCCCTTGAGCATTTAAGGATAAAGGCGTTCAGACTCGATAAATATGCCAAACCTTTACGTCTCTTGAATTTTGTAGATAATATTTTCTTTTACTGATTTCTTTAGTATTCCTTCTTACTCTTCTTTCCTCCTTAGTCCTTGTATGTTCAGTCTCATCGAAACTGCTTGACCCAATTTTCCACCATCAACAATAGCAGATTATAAATACCATCAATCATAATGGATTGGCGACAGCTACTTTTTTTTGACTATCATACGAAACTACGGAAGCTGACGTTTCAGTTCCACTTGAAAAGTTGGACGTGGCCATGGGAATCAATCAGGAATAAGTATTTCTGAAACTGTCCCAAAATACAAGGACATTCATGTGAATTTTTAAACTAGCCACTGGTGAAACCTTTTCCCACTGCAGGATGTCAACAATTTTGGGAGTAAATTTTGATTCGACATATGCTCGTTACAGCACTAGAGTAGTGTCTTTAGTTCACTTATCCTCCCACGACCGTCGGAATCCCGTGTTGTTGTTATTCTATGCACCGAGCTGGGTAACCCGATACTGACCACATACATATTCGCTCATCCGTTTCGAAATACGCCGCGGCAATAGTGAATGGGAAAAAAATCAACCGCGTTTCGTTCTGCTCGCTAAAGGATAAAAGAAGGTCTGTTTGTTTGCTTTAAATACTTGCGGGGAGATTCAAGATGCTGTTCGACCCGAATGTTACGGCATCGGCAAGCGCCACGGAACAAACCCACACACATACACATACAAACGCAAAGTGCCGACTAGGCTGCGCTCAAGTGCTGACGGGTGCACGGCGAAGAAACCGGCGACTGGATGGATGTAACTTGATCCTGATATTTCAACATTTATTTAAAATGAATTTTCTTCTTTTGAAGCGACAGAAGCTGGCCTCAGCACTTCGATGGTGTGTTTGGAAAAATCTCGGATCTCCTCGAATCAGGCCAGGATTTTTTGTTTGCTTTTATCGCAGATCGAGCGTGCCCGTGCAGTTACGATTTTTTTTGCTGCTCTCTATTCAATGGAAACAATGAAATAGGAGCCGTCTAGAGCTTAATTGAGGATGGAGTGACGAAAGCCGTTGTGCTCGTTTTTAGCTTGGCTAGGCGAAATCAGATATAACCGACATTCAATCGGGAACAATCATGAAGATTCTGAGGGGTCACACCGGGAGGGGGTTTGTTCGAATGATTTCGAAACTTTTTGTTTGATAACCATAATAGATTTGGGTTGAATTTATACATTATGGAGATATATTAATTTTTCTTATTTTCAAAATACTATGACCACATTTCTATTTTTTGAATCGCTTAAAATTCATAAATGAATCAGATTCATTTGATATAGCTAAGAATTTTTACGTGTGTGCTAGTTCACAATCTACAGATTAAACTTTTTATATTATAATTAAAAACTCTGTAAGAATGTTAAATTTACGACACCCAAAGTTTAACGTTAGGTTAGAATTCGAGAAATCACACAGAAAATGATGTAGTTGAAAAGGTGTAGAAATTTTACATCCACAATAATTTTTATGAAACAAAATTGCAATGTTTCTATTGGAAAGTAGAACCAAAATTGAGTACAATTGAAGCCATTCGCTCAAACATGACTGGCAAGAATCAACCAAACTGGGCAAAATAAAACAGTGCCTGAACGACATATTGAACAATAATTATCTAATCACTATAGTCTGGGTCCCGGCTCATTACTCCATTCCAGGCAATGAAAAAGCCGATAGTTTAGCCAAACGTGGTGCTATTGAGGGAGAAATTTATGAGAGACCGATTGCTTTCAACGAATTCTATAGCGCGACTCGCCAAAGAACATTTGCCAGCTGGCAATCGTCTTGGGATAAAGATGATCTGGGTCGGTGGATTTATTCCTAAAATATCGACAAAAGCATGGTTCAGGGGACTGGATGTGAATAGGGATTTCATTCGTATGATGTCCAGACTTATGTCCAATCACTACACGTTAGACGCACCTTTCCTTCGAATTGGGCTCTCCGAGACTAATCATTGTGCTTGTGGCGAAGGTTATCGGGATATTGATCATGTCGTTTGGACATGCGTGGAGTATCGTGATGTCAGATCTCAACTAATAAATTCTTTGCGTATTCAAGGTAGACTATCCAATGTCCCAGTTCGAGACATTTTTGTTTGTCGTGACCTTCCATACATGAAACTTCTTTCCCATTTCATAAAGATAATTGAGTTTCAATTTAAATTAATAAATTTAAATCGTTGTGACTATTTTAGAATTTAGAATTTGGCTTCCAGGATTTCAAAATTCGAAGATTCCATAATTCAGTCCCTATTTATGTGAGAGAAGGTGTCTGATACTATTGCTGCATACATTAGAATGCAACTCTAAACTGATATGCGATCTGCATTATGCTTAGATTTTCCATACAACTTTCCTCACTTTAGTTACCATAATAGACAGATTCTTCCAAGCATAAACAAAGACTACCGGAAACTTCCAATAACGCCAGGAGGCAGGGATTGGTGGAACCTGTTACAATGCCGCTTGCCTACCTATCAACGATTGCCATCTATGCAAAACATACGTCGAACGAGGAAACATTCTAACGACGACGGTTCGCTGAAGAATGCATTGAAAAATTAAAGTACAATGAATCGCGAACAGGCAAAAATCGCAGTCCCCACGTCCCTACGCGAATGAATGAACTCAACTTTTACAGCCTGCTCCGGCGCCGGTTCCGGAGCGGAAATTGCTACTGTAGACAGTAAGGCCGCGGTACCCGCCGTCGCGACTGTGGCTACCGCAATTTTGGACCTCCGACGATGCACTTCAACTTCGTAATGCGTAACCTGACTTAAATGAATTATTGAGTTCGGCGGAAAGGGATGTGATATCAGTACATAAACTGGATACAATTTACATAGGTAACATGCAACCCTCAGGTGATACACTGAATCCAGCAGGGGTGCCGCAATCCGATTAAAAAACGGGTTTCTTTTGTCTGTCACGGATCACGAGCCTCATAATCGAGTGCGATGAAGGTGATTTAGCATTGAAAATGTGCGCTGCTAGGAACATCCGTTTACAATGTCGATAAATTAGTCATACAACATCACATCTACCCGAATTTTAATTCGAGGCCCAGTGTAAAATGATTCAATTTACCGCGAACTCAACATTTTCGAGCACCACATCCCTGACTCTCCTGTTATTCGGAAACAACAATGCGAGTCCTTGATTACCTTTTCATATCCAAAGGTGTAATCCAACATTTTATTCCCTTGTACCTAACAGCACAACCCTCTTCCGCAAACTGATATTTATGAAGTCCTTTTGAGGTTTACTTTTCGCCTGTTTCGTCATAATAATTCCCATTTCGATCGTAACAATTTACATTGGTTTATGTGTGCGTAAAAAAAACTGTTACGCCTCAAAGGTCCCGAAGCATTTTGCAAGGAAATTTTGCATAATTCATCCATAAACCGCTACCGTTCGAGTGGCCATCTAGCGGGTAAAATGATGACAGGAGTGGGACGAGGGGGTCCGAGTTCGCCGCCCCGACGACGGTCTGTCTTCGGTTTGTGTTTTAGTGGAACCACCGGACGGCGGCTGTTATTTATGGCAGTCATTAAATAATGTGCCCGGCAAATTCCGGTCTGCCTTTCTTCTTCGCGGACTTCACGAGACGAGCCCACCTGAACGAGCGAGGTTGCGAGGGTGCATTCGGTGGTAATTTTCATAAATTGACTTTTGTTTCTTGGAAGACTGAGGTGCACTTCATCGATCAGCCGTCGGAGCTATTCCGTCTAATTTTGTCGAATGGTTGAGGTTTGCACTGAAGAAAGTCCCATTTCAGGAAGCAACTGTCTTGCGTGTATTCAGCATTTAATTATACTCAATTAGTTTTTGCATTAGAACTCACATGAGGGAGTCGGTTTGAAAAATTGCTGTGAAAACATTTTTCATTGCAACCATTTCCACTTCGGAACCATCAACTTTGTGATAGAATGTCCGTTTCCAGTTTGTAATTCTTATGCTAAATGTAACAGCAATTAGTAATTTGGCGCCGTCTTGTTCTTCGTGTCTTCATTGCCTTTGTTTGATAATAGAAAATGGTGAAAAAATTTTTGCATGTCAAATGATATTAGCGCAACATGCATTGCGTTCGAAATTTTTCACTTCAAATCAGTAATTTTAATCTGCAATGAATGCCATGTCGGATCGGATTTTTGCATCCAACAAACACTGATTGGATTAGGTAGTCTGAAATCAACTGGTGTGCTGTATCATGAGCTTCTAAAACGTAGTGAAATTATCAATACTAATCACAGACAACGAATGATCAATTTGAACGATGAATTGACCGAAAAATGAACATTATGAGCCAGAAAACACGGCAAAGTAATTGTAGTAATTGAAACTATCAAAGCACTTGGATGGGAGCTGCTACCCCACCCGACGTATTCACCTGACTTTGCCCCATCCGACTACCATTTGTTTTCATCGATGGGCTACGAATTGACTGAGCAGCACTTCGATGGCTACGAAGAAGTCGAAAATGGGGTTTCTGTTTGTTTTGCTTCAAAAGACGAAGATTTCTGTTGGTATGATATCCATACATTGCCAGAAAGGTGATCAAGATGTGTAGAAAGCAATGATCAATACTGATTTTTTTTACCATTCAAAATAAGCATTTTAATTTAACAAAACAAAACGCTCCCTTTATACCGGTATACCTGGTAACATACTTTCGATATTCCCGGAACTGGATTTTGGAAAGGGTATAGAAAGAAGTTATTGCGGACATCAACTAACAAAAACTATGTACAGGAACAGTTTTAATGAATTGATGTGTTTTTCATTGCCATTACAACCGAAGATCGACGATGTTTCCGAAGTTGGAATAGCTCTAAGTTTTTTAGCCTTTCTCATATAGAAAGGTTATGCAATCACTTGAAAAACCGACTCTCGAAATCAAAAACAGATATATAATTATCTAGAAGGTCTAAGGCATGAGTTGCAGAAATAACAAGACAGTAAACGTAAAGAAATGTAATACAATAACAGATCCAGTGGAAAAGTTAAAAGTGTCTGTTAAAAACACCCGTAAGAGGCACACCGAGAATTACGTACATAAGCAGTCTTCAGTAACATTATTTTTTTACCTTGGACCCTTCCCGAAACGAAATCCTGGAAACTGGCCAAGTGTCATATACCATTCGCCTCAGTTCATCGAGCTGAGAGATTCAAATGAAAGGTCTCATGGTTCCATACGGAATTTCAGAATTTCATCCGGATCCGACTTTCGGTTCCGGAGTAATAGGGTAAAGTGTGTTCAATATTGTACACCGTCACTTAAACCGGCGAAACAAAACACGTTAAAAAAATTCCTAAACTAGTATCAAAGTTACACAAATCGATAGTCATTATCAGTAGGCAACTAAACAAACTGATTCCGGCTATCCTGGTTCTCGGTATCCGATTCCGGAAGAACTGGAAATAGTGGTCATATATACTAAAATGGATTTCACTCACTTCTCTCAACGATGGTTTGGCCGATTTTCACAAACTTAGATTCAAATAAAATGTGTTCCGGTCCCATACGGAATTTCTGAATTTCATCTGGATCCGACTTCCAGTTCAGAGGTTATAGGGTGAAGTGTGTTGAATATTGTACACCGTCACTTAAACCGGCAAAACTAAAACCGTAAAAAATGTTGTAAAATGGACTCAAAACCGTTATTCCCAATCTTAGGGTCAAATGAAATATCTTATGGTCCTACCAAAAACTACTGCATGTTTTCAGATACAACAAACATTTAAATCGTCATTTAAAGTGCAATGGCAAAATTGTATAAAATCTTCAAAATTTGAATAAATATTAGTAAAGTTAGTACGTCATGTTAGTTGGTGGCCGTACGAACCGACTTCGATTATACCGGTTCTCGGGTTCTAGTGCCGGAGGTGCATACAATAGCAAGCCCACTTCGTTTTCTTTAGGATGACCTACGCGAGCAACGCACTGTTTCATTCTGTATGTTATAGGGATGTCCGATACCGAGTCGATACTTTGAAGTATCGATACATTCTTTCAAGAACCGGGTATTTTTGGTACCGATATTACATCAGAGTGATACTATTAGTATCGATAATTTAGATCTAGATACTTACAGTCAGAGATGGCATTTCACCAGAGTTATACACGCTAGAGTCAGATTTTTGCCACACCGAGGATGCAAAAAACGAATCACCGCACAAAGAGGAAAGCGCACTTCTTCTCAGTGCCGAATAGACAGCATTTGAGTGTGTGCTTGTGGTTAAAGCAGCTGGCGCGAGTGAAACACATTCTCTTCGCATGAATCGCTCACACGCGCTCTCGTCTAAATACACCCAAGTGACCACTGGCGCGTGATGGTTAGCGAACACTTCTGTGAACTTCAATTAATAGAGAGTAGATATGGCCTTGCTATGAAAAATTTGCAAGGAAACCCGAAAATTTTACGATAAATTGTTTTATTTTGCTGATTTTGCGTATCCACGCTTCATCTACGAAAACCATACAGCAGAGTGCTCACCGGCGTGTACACCTCTGTGAAAGTATCTGCATCCTCCTCAGAGAATTTATTAGCTAATGCTCTAGCACTTTGGTGCGATTCAGTGGAAGAGGTAAAAGGAAATAAACAAACGCACTCATGATGCGTGCACACTTACACAACAGTGGTGTATAAATGTGAAAGAGAAGAGCTCTCGTTGAAGTTGTCAGTGCGAGGGGAGAAATTTTGCTTGCTCTTCGTCACACACAGGAGATAGACATCTCTGCTTACAGTATCGTAACAGAAGTCAGTTCACATTACTACGGAATATTTTTTTTTGTTTCAATTATAGAGGGTTTAACCTTAAGGTCATTTGCCACTTCGGGTCAGAAAAACTTTCTAACCCTATGTGCGGGGTTGAGAATCGAACCCAGGTGGGCTGAGTAAAAGACTTCGACTAACCCATCACGCTATACCGGTCAGAAATGGAACATTTTTTGACGTGAATACGTCTTACTTTACTATGGGGAACCTTTTCAAAATCTATCCTCTGAAAGAGTGGTTTTTATCGTGAATATTTCTGGTTTTATTCAACGTATCATCATAATTTTTTTACACATTTTCGGAGATATGATCAGCAATTTGTGATAAAATTTTCAGCAATATAACCACAAATAACTGGATAATAAAATGTCATATTGTGTAAGTGAAAAAGGTACAAATTTAATGATTCTTTTATTCTAGCCTGCGTAATTGGTTCATTCAGTTCAGATCGGAATCCAGGTCAAGAATCCAATTTTAGAGTTCAGTTCTGAAATTTAGTTTCAAAGTCCAATACCAGATTTTATTTTTCATTTTCATAATTCAGTTCCTCGTCCAGAATACAATTGCAAAACTCCTATCCAGAATTCAGACTTATAATTCAAGTTTAGAATTCGGAAATTGAGTTCTGAACCTCAAGTTCTGGAACTGCAGCCCGAAAATCGGGATCAAATTCAGATCTAAAACTCAGCTTTATTTCCAGAATTCTTTTTTAAAAATGCTTTCCAGAACCTAGTTTCAGTTAGGGAATGCTGGTCTAGAATTAGGATCCAAAACTCATTTTTACAATTCTAGAAGTGTAACTGAAATCAGAGACTAGATTCTAAGATTTCTGAACTATATTCCGGATCTGGATTATACAACTCAGTTTCGAAGCTAAATTATGGATCCGATTTTGAAAATTGAATCCTGGACTATCGAAGAATCCTGGTCTCGAATTCAGTTATAGATCTCAGCTGCAGTGATCAGTTCAACAATCTAGATTCAGAATTCATTTCATGGACTTAGTTTCAAAATTCAGTTCCAGAGTCTAGCATCAAGATTGAGTTTCAGAATTTAGGTCCAGAATTAATTTTATTCGTATTCATGCCATCCGGTTATGTTTCTGACATAACCCACATCTCTTCTTTTTCTTCGTCTTCGATGAAACGCCAGGCTCGCGCATGTATTGGTATGACGTGGACTAGCCGTCGTTGAAATTCGTTCTCGACAATTTCGCTTCGTCCCACAGGTGCACTGAAAGAGAGCGCAATGAGAGAAAATACGCACATAAAGGTCATACTTACTGAGGATTGAATCATTTCTATTTTTCACACTCGTTGCACTCTCTTTCAGTGCGCCTGTGGGACGAAGCGAAATTGTTGAGAAGGAATTTCAACGACGGCTAGTCCACGTCACGGTGCTTCCGTTCAGTCCGTCCTCGGTACCGTCGTAATGGCAATAGGAATTGGCTTTAAGTGTAGTATTCATGTATCGACATAAAGGTTATGACATTAAAATTTTTGAGAAAATATGTGAAATGTGAAATCATCATGGCTCCAACACAAAGTGGTGTGCGAATAATCTTTGACGTGGACCAAAAGTCGCGAATTCATTCATATATTTTATTTTGAAATGATTGCTGTGCAAGTATCAATTGATACTTACAGGTATCGATACTTTATTACCTTTTGATACCTTGTATCGATTCCCAAAAATTCGGTATCCCGATACCGAATATGTTATATTAGTTATTGCAAAAGAAATTCCTTGGTTGCTTTCAAAAATCGAAGAGGGAAATTCTGAATTGAATACCACAATATTATACATGAGGAAGGCATCATTACACCACTAGGTATACTAAAACAGGTTTTTCAGTTTCAAACCACTGTGCAACGTTTCGAAGAAGGAATATTCCTTTATCTTCGAATAAATCGACAACTTTTATTTCAATTTTCCTTTCCTACTTAATTCTACATTGATGCAAACAAACAAAACCTGTTTTGAATCAACCTAGTGATCTAATGATGCCTTTCTCATATTACTTATGTTTTTTTATCACTAGAAGATTCTGTCAAGATTTTCTTTTTCAAGCTTGAATAAGATAAAAAAAATTATTTGGTGTAAACTACCATCACACGATATTGTAAAAAGTTATGTCAAGTTAATATAAATTTAAATGTGGCAAACCCTGCACGCTACACAAAGCACGCTGTGTGCTAGGCGGGTGCGTTTTCTTCTTCTTCCGTACCAGCACGTACCGAGGCGCACCAGTTTTGCATCATGTTGTATGACAGTTTGAAAATTTTGATACTCATTACCCTATCATTTTGGAGCTGGATCTAGATGAAATTGTTCAGTATCTTTAATGACACTGAGCGCTTTAATTTGTATCATGATTCGTGAAAATCAGTTTAACCATTGCTGAGAAATCAAAGTGAGCTCCGTTTTTGCAGCTTTTCTTTACTATTATCGGTGCGTTCGGAAGCGAACAGTAGTCCCAAAGTAGATTTAGGCACTAGTAGTCCCAAAGTAAATTTATATATCCACCAACTAACAAGATCTGTCAACTAGATGAATTTATCAGTATATTCTAATAAAAAGGGGCACCTCGTATCGCCATCGCTTGTGAAAAAATAATCACGAAATTGAAATTTTTTACTAATCGCACTGTAATACCGGAACCGGAAGTCGCAAGAAGTGACTTTTCAAATAATTCCAAGACCTTTCAATTGCATCTTAGTTTGTAAAAATCGGTTAAGAAAATTCACATATTGCCTTGTAATTCCGGAACCGGAAGTCGGATCAGGATAAAATTCAAATGCGATCTATGGGACCGTAGGACCTTTAATTTGAATTCGAGTTTGTGAAAATCGGTTCAGCAGTCTCTGAGAAAATCGAGTGACATTATTTGTCACATACACACGTACATACATACACACACAGACATTTGCTTAGTTCGTCGAGCTGAGTCGAATGGTATGTGAAATTCGCCCCTCCGGACCTCGGTTCCAAAATCGGTTTTCACAGTGATTGTATGAAAACCATCTTGTTGCCATTTTGCCCCGAAGCTGAAGGGTTATCATTTGGAATGACGTCCTTTAAAGAATAAAAGGTACATAGAAAACGGTTTACCAAAAGACCATCTTTCCAAAAATAACTACAAAAGTATTGCCCGAAGAGTGTAGAATCTGTCAAATAATTTGCACTTATGGTCGAAAGAGTCTAGTTATCATCATCATCAAAAAAGACGTCTAGAAAAACGAATTTTGCAATACAATGTGACCGAATTTACACCGAATTTAGAGAGTTGACAGTATATCAAGTAGATTTAAAAGCGGCTCCGTAATAATGGGTTAGATTTTGTTGAGAAAGACAAGAACCCTCACTACCAATGAGAAACTGAGAAGAGACCAAGAATTAATATTCTTTTTTCAAATACTAGAAGAAAATGGCCGCATTTGCGACGAATGAACTGTACAGCTATCATCGCAGTGTAATAATACGGATGATATCAATAATTACATAAAAATAGCAACGAACATAGTTTATTATCTTGTAAAAATGAGTTTTCTTAAGTCAAACAATTTTAGAGATATATCCGTTTTCAACGTTCGCAAGCTTCTCTTGCTATAGAGTCATCATACGCACAACATTTTTCAGTCTATTTCAACGTCTGAGTCTTTGTTATTAAAATTGACTCGTCGTATTGAATAATGTTGCGAGTCGTGCTCATTTCGGTATTTCAATTTTTTCCTTAAAAAAACAGCATGATCAGTTTCTTTAAAAAAAAGTTTAAACTATCAGATCGTGTTCAAAAAATTCTAACAAAGTAACATATGAAACATGATTTGTTAAAAAAAAACTTATTGGTGTAGGAGTTTAAGAATAATCATAAATATTAGTTGATTTTCCATTCATTTGTTCATTTGGAAAGATTGTCGAAAATTTTAGTCCTACCGTGGTTAAGTCAAATTGCTCCTTATCCCGAAGTCAAAAACATGTGTCCTACCTGAAATGAAAGAGAAAACAAACCATTATTATAGTTCAGTCCCGCAATAAATCTGTCACAAATAAAAATTTATTGATTTAGCTTAATTCGAGCACCCCAACCAAATCTCAGCATGACACCATCGCCCCCCGTCTCTTCACTCCCGATGTTCTTACTGAGATTCTAATTGGACGTGTGCTGTTCTTGTTTCTAATTGAGACTTTGACCGGGAAACAACAATTCAACGAACTGAGCCAGAGCTCACCAAATTCGAATGTTGTGTCATTGGGTTGTTCGCCGAAATCAGAAAAACTCCTCCCAAACCCTCCACTCGATTGAACGCCGCTTCGTCTCGAAGTCTCCAAGTCGAAGAGGGGCAAGCATGAAAAAAGTGCAACTGCACAGTACACACAGTGGGACATCCCAGTTCGAGCCCGTCTGGCGTTCAGGCTGGGGAACGAAAATTGATTTATTTATTTTAAATTTACCAGCGCGCCAATCTTCATAAATTTGCATTGATTACCAGGGTTCCGCAAGATCCGCAAGAGGTTCTGCAAGCTGGTTTAATTGATGCTTTCCGTCGTTGTGATGGCTTCATTTTGATCATTAAAGCAATACTTGCTCCCTTCGAAAATTATTCCAAGCCCAATTATGCTTGCTGGATCCGACGTCAAATTGCAATAGTTGCACCAATAGCGAAGTGAATAGAATGGGGTGCTAGACAAGTCATAGCAATAAATTATTTATCAAATCATTTATGGCCTATTCAACGCCTTTCAGTTGGTATCAGAATATATCTATGATTTCGATTGGTGGTGTCTGTCATCGAGAGTGCAACAGCCACCTACCAACCAAGTCGCGAACAGTGTGCTTGCTGGCTGTGGTTTGTACTATCGCCACTTTCGATCTTAATTTCCCATCGCGCCTAGATTCGTTCCGGGGTGCAATTGCAGTTCCCCGCTGGACATGCACAGTGGGCTTTGGTGGATGGTGAAACTGGCTTTTCTGTCTACCTGCCATAAAACCGCAATTGTTCGGTGAGCACTGTATACTATATCTTTGCAGCAAACAGACCACGATCATGATCGGATCCCACTATTCCCGTCAATTGTCCTAACCTACACCGCAGCGTACCCCCGAGGTGGACGGCCGTTCACCAGTGACTTCGAGGTGATTAATTACTTCAACGGTGCAGTAACTCACCGGTTAATAATGCCTATCATTGCATCTCGTTAAGGTTATATATGTGGTCAAAAGATTGCTGACCAGCCTATGCCTGTCTATCCCATGCACTATCGATTGACTACAAAGTCAATCCGACCGCTGAAGTGCGCCAAAGTATCGGCGGCCACATCGTCGACGTGTCGGCACTGGATCTGGAAAATATCAACTCAATTCATGTCCGATCGATCGATCGATCAATGGGTAGCGGCGGCCTCATACCACTGGCGCATATTTATGCACCCGTAAAACCAAGTACCAACCGACTGGCGGACATGCCGACAAATATAATGCCGCCACTATTAGCCGTGCCTGATTTATACCAGGCTAAATTAATTTGAATTTATAATTTATCACATAGCCGTGCGTCATTGGTACCGGATTTGGCAGGGATTTCATCTTAAAGTGGTTTGGCGCGAGCAATCAGGAACGGGTATCGGCGAGTAAAATGTTTACAATTGAAGTGGCACTGTTTTTTTTACTCTCATAAACAAGAATCCCGGCACCTGACCTTCCGAACAAAATTTCGCATACAAGAAGAAGCTTCTATTTTGTGAAGATGCACGATATTAAATTGTATGAAAAAAATACCGATTAATAAAATACATGAAGAACAGCTTATTCACTTTGGAAACAAAACGTAGTAACGGTTTTACTATACAATGATTCGTTGAAAAGAAACGAAGAGATGATTTAGTAAGAAAAGTGATTATATATATTATCTAGTTGTTTTTACAGACTTTTTCTAGTAATTAGAAAAAAAAACTATTGGACTGTTTAACAATTAATTGAAACTTCGTGAATTTTATGGTGCTGAGACCACCAGAAAGAACATAATTACCAATTTTCGATCTACATTCACTCTTTTGGATGCCAAGCCATCGAAAAGAATGAGAAGAGTGCGGTCTAAAGACTGGTGGAATGATCAATCTCTATTTCTTTAAAAATGGGGATGGACAACGCGTTACCGTGAATGGAAATCTATACAGAACCAAAATCAATGAATTCTTATTGCCAAATCTTCATCATTTGGATGTGCGCGAAATTTGATTTCAACAGGATAGTGCCACTTGTCACACTGCGGCCAAAACAATCGATTTATTGAAAGTACATTTCAACAACAACATTATTTCGAGAAATAATGTGATGTTGACCTTTGCGTTCGTATGATTTGACGCTACTCGAATATTTTTTGTTGGGATACGTAAAGTCATTGGTTCATGTGGACAAACCAGCAACGATTGATGCCTTGGATACCAGTATTCAACGTGCCTTATTGAAATACGGCCCTTAAATACTTGAAAAAGTGGTCGAAAATTGGACCTCCAGAATGACCTTTGTGAAAAATAGTCGTGCTCGAAATCAAATTCAAAAGTTAACTGTCTAGAAATTATTTACCAAAATTACCAAAAAATATGGCCATTTCACAATTTGGCATGTGTTTTATTAATACGTCCAATCTTTAAAAAACTCTTTATTTCTAAACATATTCTAAACATATTCCTTAAAGTTTTACTGTGGTGCACTTCAAAAAACTTGTCACTGATCATTAAAAGAAACGAGCCTTACATGTTATTCAATTTAGTACAATTCTTTAGGGCACATGACCGATTCAAATCTTCTTCATGTTTCGTCTTCGACTCGAAAGTGCTTACTAGTTAATATTGAACTGTTATGCTACCTAAGAGACCCCTAAAAGACCAAACACGAATCGGCCAGTAACAGTCGAATAAACGGTTTCGTTTGGCACGTCAGTAAGGGCATTGCTCTTCGGTGCAAAACTAATAAGTGTACTGCAAATAGCAGAAACTTTACGACTGCTTAGCGGTTTACGTTGAATTGCTAGGTGACAAAGCAGTTCAACTTATACGGTTACGCACTGACGATTCGAAGACGAAACGTAAAGAAAATTAGTTTTTAGAAGAATCCTATGGTAATGTTCATAAGACTATGGGTAATACGAGAAAGGCATTAGATGGAAGGAGGATTGTTTTAAATGAATTGAAGGTATTTTGGGTTTTTTAAACCTTTTCAAACGAAAAAATTGATATCTGTTCGAAATCCGGTTTTCTGTAGTATCCAAGGATTAAATCAACGAATGTATATCTATGTAAGAATAACACACGTTTCACAACAAGAACTTTGTTCTAGACATTTTACAAAAAAAAACAGAAAATATTAGCCAATGAAGATATATTTATGCGACTTCTTTTGTCTTCTAATTCCGTAGTAACAAGTAAGTGAAAACTGTATAAAAAGTCATGAAAACTCTTCCATCGGATGCGAAAAGCTTGTTGAGTTACAATGTTAAGAACAATGTTCATTATACACGATTTAGAAGTCGAAATCAAGTTTGTTCAACTTTTATTTCTTTTATTACGTTCATTTTACTTATGTGTAGGAGAAATCTACATAAGAGATTTTCATGTAACTGATATTTACTATCTAGAGTGGTTTGATCTGCATCTAATCACAACCTTCTGAGATAAATTGGTACGAAATACAACCTTTTGTAAGTAAAACTATCCATAATTTTACTTAATTTAGTTATAAAATTATATTGAATTCTACGATTTCTTGAAATTTTACAAAATGTTGCGATTCACAGAACAAGCCATTTTTTAGAATAAGACTTAAAAAAATCGAGTTCATACTCTTGGAACACTAGTGACATGTGATAATTATGTTAACCGTGATGTAAAAATGTGTGTGGCCGCTGCTAATAGGGCTTCCTACAAGCTCCGTAACCAGCTGAAATCTCGTGGCTTGCCGACACGAAAAAAAACTTGCTCTATACCTGTCTTTGACACTACCTGTTGCTCTATACGACCACGAGGCATGGTCGTTGAAGGAAAAAGATATTCGAGTACTCGGCTTCTTTGAGAGAAATATCCTGGGCTCAATACTTGGTGTTGTGAAAGAGAATGGAGAAGGCGAAGACGCCTGAATTACAAGCATACGGACAGTGGAAGGTTAATAAAACACAGCAGATTGCAGTGGGCTGGACATGTAGCAAGAATGCCGGAAGAGAGGATAGCCTGTTGGATGCTCAGCAGAGAACTTAAAAAAGGCCTTCGACTGCGAGACAGACCTCGCACTCGCTGGGTGTGTGCAATCTAGGAAGATGGGCATGCAGCGGGAGTACTGAGTATCTTACAATTCGTTTGGTTAGGTTCTGAAAACGGGATGTGCACGTATCAAGTAAAGTAAGTAAGATAGCGAAATTGTTTGTGCAGCAAAGTTATCAGAAGTTACATTACATATAATATTGTCGAAGACCAAAATTCTCTATCAGCTTCTAGTGAAAAGTTAACCATAAGCTCCGTATAACTTTCCATTAGACACCAACAAAGAAAGGTTTACGATAAGGCCGCAAAATGATTAACAAGCATGAAATTAAAAGGTTTTGATTCCACGTGGTTTGGATTTTTAGGTAGGATTTCGATTAAATTACAAAAAAGGACAAAAAAAACTGAAATGGAAGAATTCAGTGTGTTAAGGTGAAATGTAGTCCCAAAAATGCGGGCAAAATTTTAACCGCTTATGTTGAACGAACCAAGGCAAAACCGACAAATAGAAACCCGGAATATTTTTAGTGTTTGAACACAGTGTGCTTATCACACGTTTTGTTAGCTTGTAAAAAAGAGACTCCTACTGATTCGTAATGGATTTGGTAATATTTCACAGTTTGTATATATCATAATTCAATTTTTATTGCTATTGATTACTGTTACACTAACCTATCAACCTTTCAAAGAACGATTGAAAGTAAGAAAACATTCAAATATTTCGGTTTCTTTACCACTACCAAATAGTTTTTCACCACATGAGAGACCGTGCTCATTATCGACTGAAAAACTATCAAAAAAGAAAATATTGAACATTCACTAGACAACGAAAATGTACCAAATAAATACATTATCCATAAGCGTATATATTTTTGAATTCTAATATTGTCACCATGATACATGAATGTTATATGTTTCATTGTTCTAAATGAACGATAATACGTGGCTTGTATTCATTTTATTCAAATAGTCATGTCTAGATTGAATATTAACTTTTGCTACAATCTGAAGTAGTATCTATTATACAATATTAAACAGCAAAACAACATCAACTCACTAAGCTAAACAGAGTTGGACATTACTACGTCAGTTACTTTGGAAAATGAACGATTACTTATAATACCCATTTTATTGTATTCAACTCGTTGATATTTTAACATAGAACCCCAATACATTAATTCGTGTCATAATTTTATATGTAATTTTTGCTCACGATTTAACGCCACTGAACCCACTGAGAATTTTCACATTATAACCGTAAGACACAGCAGCACGCAAGCAGTATAGAAAATTATTTAATGTTAATGAAATTCACTTGAAACTTTATTGAAATTTCGGTTATTTCGACTAAAGTTTTATAATTTTGGGTTGCCTTTCCTGATTTCTTGTAAAATTTTGCTTCTGTAACCGTTTATACATTCCAGAAACCAATTGCAGTTCTGCAAAGCAAAATTTCAAAACTCTAGGAATACTTAGCTGTGATTATTTGATTGCGAAAACTTAAGTGTTCTTGGTTTATCGAAATTTTGTCTAGTTTTTAAATAACTCCGCTACATTCCACCTCCATAAGCATAAGTTAGAGTTTCGAGCGAAAAATCTCGGAACTACACACTTATTTTTTTTTCACAGAAGTACTCGGTGATCATCTCGACAAAAGATAAAATTGCGGAGTCTCGGTAATCTGAAAAACGTTAGTTATTATCGGAATTGTCAGTAAAGAGTTTACTACCTGTACGGCAAAAGCAACGAAGGTATATGTATGAATTGCTGACATTTGAAACTAAACAAAGAATTCCTTTTTTTTTAATCGTAAACATTTACTTGAAGATCAAGATTTCATTTTATCAACAAAATATACATTACACTACTTATGTTTCGAGGACGTCAAATTGTAAAATATGCAATTCGGACTAAATGCCGACTGTCAAATCTGTTGGTTGACATATCGTTGAAGTTCTTCGACAAATCCTATAACGACTTCCCGATAGTAGCAGCAGTATCTGGAAGGAGTTTTCGTTAAATAATCAATAATAATTTGTAGTTATTATTGAAGATTGTAGATTCCCACGTCTTACTTTCGAACTAATTCCATTTTTTCGAATGACCACTGGGAATTTTCTTTGATATATTTCGTCAGAAATGCGTAGTGCCAAACGAAAATGCAAACCGTAAATGATAGTTGTCTAGCCATTTTTATAAATTTCGACAGACGCATTTGAGTTCTTCTTCTTCTTCACTTCTGAGTGACATGACCTTGAGATGACACCGATTTATGGCACAGCAACTTAGGCTATATCGCCAGTTAATTTTCGTTTATAGTCGAATGGACTTTCTTTTCTCTCGACTACTAGTGAAAACCTCGCTGCGTGACAACGTGGAGTCACCAAAGTACGGATAAAAATCCTTTCTTTCATTCGAAACACTCAAATTTTCACCGCACTTACACGATACAACGTGTTCGCTCGTTGAGGGTTTCACCGGAAGTATTTCCGATGAGTTCAGCACAAGGTTTTTACTACTGCACTTTGACGGAAAACCGGTATATCTACTAAGCTCTTGAATATCACTACACAGAAAAAACTCATGAATTTTACTGGCGACAGAATTCTACAAACAATACAATTCATAACTACTTAATTTTTCAAATGACGCAATTTTCCACTCGCACAAAATTTTACAAGATCCAAATGTAAATTGCACTCGGCTACCAAGTGCCATTGTTTGGATTTATATGTATCAATTATTCAACGAACAAATATGAGCTCCGTGGTTCAGTCGAGTAACCGATGTGCTTGTAATATAATGTTTCTCGGTTCAAGTCGCGATGCTGCTAACGAACTTTTGTTTTTTATTTCGTTCGAATTCAAGCCATGTAATTTTCAAATCATATAATTTTACATGTTCTTGAATAAAAATTTGTGTGAAATATGACGCTCCGATTATGTGCATCTTATAAGATGTAAAATAACAAGATTTTTTCGAACTGTGTACTGTCATATTCTTCAAATTCACACATGATTATGAATGATCTTTATCGCGATTATCAGCCATGAAAAGATTCTCACTAAAGCAGATGAAGATATTAAGCTGTCGGTAGTGCACTACGCAATAGCAATGTGCAATGCAAATACAGTGAAAGAATAGTGTAAATATTAGAGACAAAAGGCCTAGTTTTAATTCCAGAATTGATTTATTCTCATGGTCTATTTAGATTAAAACCAATCAAACGCTATTTAGCATGAATCTGACTTATGGAAGTAACAGGAGTGCAGGGTTTTGCGCAGCGTTTGAACCAGCCCTCTGCGGTAAGCTATGTTTGCTACGATTGACACAATAATGTTGCCTTGAAATGTAGAGGTGCTGCTTGTTTAGAGATGATACTTTCAGCAAGAGCAAGAGATTTTTCAAATGCCCGGAAATAACAAATATGATATCTAAAATAAATGGTATACGATCGTTGAACATTCTATTATTCGAGAAACCGGGTTGGTTTGAACGCTTGGTCGTGTTCGCTCCTGCGCTCCTGTTACTTCTCTGTATGAAAGTCAAGTATAGTGTTAATATTTTTGAAACTGCTACTTGAAACATGCTGTGTGATGTCATTAAGGAGTGTGTCGATAAGTAGTTAGCAACATTCAAACAGTTATTACTGTGAAATGGCTTAATTTTTTGCAGCGTGATTTGCGTTGACATGTTTGTTTACATGTCAATAACAGCTGCGCAATCGATTGGTACCGTACCGAAGGTTTATCGTTTCGATGATGAGTCGAATTGATCCGGAAACGCGAAAGAAAATTCTGCACACTTGGTGCTTAGAAAGTGGTGTCACGTACAACGAAAGTGCAAAACGGGTGAAAGTGCACCACACCAGTGTCAAAAATATTATCGAGAAGTTCGGTAAGACCCTTTCCATGAGAATTTGCCACGATCCGGTAGGAAAACGGGTCCCAGCCAGCCCGGCCGGGACTTAAAAGTGGTTGAGTACATCAGAAAAAACCCATCGGCATCGACGCGGGATTTGGCCAAGGAGTTCAACACCAGCATCGGGATGATTCAACGGATCAAAGTTCGGAACTCCCTGAAAACGTACAAGAAACAGAAAGTGCCGAAAAAGTCACTGGTACAGCAAGTTCAGGCCAAAACAAGAGCGCGAAAACTGTATAACCGGATTCTACAGAATAAAGACGGATGCATCCTGATCGACGACGAAGCCTACGCCAAGGAAGACTCTCGAGCCCTGCCCGGACCGCAATATTATACGAAATCGGTGTACCAGAACCTGGACTACGCTGACACCACGGTGGCGATGGAAAAGTTTGGGTAGAAGGTGTTGGTCTGGTAAGCAATTTGTACCTGTGGTTTGCGGTCGTCGATTTTCTTTACGAATGGCACAATTAACGCAAAGGTGTACGAGGAAGAATGTTTGAAGAAAAGAATGCTGCCACTGTACAGAAAGCACAAGGCTCCTCCTCTCTTCTGGCCGGCTTTGGCTTTAGCCCACTACGCCAACTCCGTTCTACAGTGGTTGTCAAAAAATAATGTACAATTCGTGGAAAAGGACATCAACCCACCGAACTGCCCGGATCTTCGGCAAATTGAAAGGTATTGGGCAATTGTCAAGCGGCACTTTCGGAAGGAAGGTACAGTGTCCCAAAATATGCAGGAGTTAAAAAAAACTGGACAGTTGCCACCAGGAAGGTCACAAAAGTAACTGTGCAGAATTTAATCTAGTATGTCAAGTCCAACGTGCGAGCGTTTCACAGTAACTAGGATTTTCTTCAATATAATCAGTGAAATGCATAAAAATGTAATTTTTCTACAATATATCGAAAACTGATGTCAAAATATGTTTTTTTTCACTTTTTTATTCCATAATCAATGTTGCTAACTACTTTTCGATTCACTCCTTATAATTGGTTTTTAAATCACTACATAACAAATTAAAATTAGTTTGAAATTGATTTTCAATACATCACCCACCATATTAAATATCACCATTTTCATTGAAAATCGCTGCAGGACTGATAATCGAAAGAATGATTTTCAACGATTATCGTTTTATTATCACTTGTGAGTTTATGGAACATCACTTTAGTTTTCTTCACGTTTCGTCTTAAACTAGTAAGTGCAGAGCAGTTCAAATTGAACTGCTTATTGCAAACTTAAACAGTTCAAGTTGAACTGCTCTGCACTGATGAGTCTAAGACGAAACGTAAAGAAAAGTAAAACGGCTATGTGCCCCAAGCACAAACTTAACAGTTCGGCTGAAAAGTTCGTATCGTTTAATAGAAACACACATTTTTTTTGCCAAAATTCGTTTTTATTATTCAACATAATTGCCATCAGAGGCGATACAGCGATTATAGCGATCTTCCAACTTTTCGATACCATTTTTGTAGTACGAATTGTCCTTTGCCTCAAAATAGGCCTCAGTTTCAGCGATTACCTCTTCATTGCTTCTAAATTTTTCACCAGCGAGCATTCTCTTGAGGTCTGAGAACAGGAAAAAGTCACTGGGGGCCAAATCTGGAGAATACGGTGGATGAGGGAGCAATTCGAAGCCCAATTCGTTCAATTTCAGCACACGAAATTCCTTTTTTTCCATTTTTTTCACAATAACAAAAGTAGCTTCACTCAAAATGCAATATCTCACAAACTAATAATCAGACAGCTGTCAAATTTATACACGTATCTTTTGAAGGTTGGTATTAACTGAAAATGGTATGGAATTAATTCTAGTGGGGCCTTCTCATAGAAACGATACGGACTATTCAGCCGATCTATTAGCTTAACCCCAAAATGATCATTATAGTGATATTAAACGAAGTGAGACTTTGTTCATACTCTCATCAAGTGATCGTAATCATCGTTGATTTTGCGGTAAGTGATAATTGATCGATAAAATCGGACCTAATTTTTCTCAGCAGTGATATTTGATAATTTGATTTTTTCGCAACTGAGCTCCCGATCCATGCTCAACGTTTCAGTGTATCAAGTGAGAAGTATAATTTTGGAGTAAAACATAGAGGGGAACTCCTGGTACTACAGTCTGATTCTGGTTATGAATCAATTAAGTAGATATGGTAGATTTCTCTAAACGAAGCGATTAAATCATAAAATCGAGCTGATTACGGTTCATAGATTGCAGGTCATTCGTAGACCTTCAGAGAAATATAAGATAGAGCTGTGTGAATTAAATGTGATTGAGTGAGTACTTTTTTATCTGAGAAATGCAACGCTTTAAGTAGTCTCTGCTGAGACAAAAAAGAAAACGACTGGAATCATTATTCCTTGACACCGATAAATGCATCAAATCAAATGGCCTAATTGGATTGAACAAAGGCTTGCTGACTGCTGTGTCGTGCGGAGATCAATTCCGTTTCGTTCGTATCGACGGATCAACAGAACCTACGCGGTCAAAGTCAAATATTGGTTCCCCAAAACCGTACGTGATGTCATCCACAATTCGTAAACCGTCGTGGGGCCGCCGGGGTCTGTGGTCTGTGTCTGGATGTCGAATGTGCAAATGTTGGCGCCACAATGTACCTAGCCGTACGAACAAGTGGACTATTTCATTAATCTCAATCAATCTTCTTTTCAACGGCTGAATTGGTTTGCCAACCGCCCCTTTGCAATAGACGTAGGTGATGTCGAACTGCCACAACGAGCAGTCTGGCATCGGTAGGAAATTGAGTGGAAAAAATATTGATTTATGTAATACTTTGTGTAACTTTGATTCACGAGAGTCATCAGAACAGTACAGGACAAAAAATCTATTCGAATGAGTTGCCCATTCTAGATTGAACTTTACCCAGGCCTGCCGGACCAGTTTTGTTCGAGAAGCGGAAATCGTTGCCAATGCTACAGATTGCCGCAGTTCAAACGCAAATGTGCCATCAATCGCGACTCCGGACCGGGCTCCGTTATGTTTCGAACGTGCTGCGCGTTTGATTCGAAATGAAAAAAAAAACACCTCGGACCCCTCCGTCATCAGCAGTGAAACGTTCGGCCGGCATAATCTATGAACGAGTCAGAACAAGAAAGAACAAGACGCATATCAATTGAATTGTGCAGTGGAGCAATAAATCGTCTTATCAGCTTATAAATTATAGAGCCAGACCAGCTTGGGCTAGCATCTGTGTGTTTTCGTGAGCGCATAAATGAATAAACATATGCAATATATGCTTTGGCTCGCTGTACAGGATTTACTGTACAACAGTTGCTGAATGCGAAACTAGGATTTTGCTCGTGTTCGTTTTCCAAGGTTGCTCGGAATAGTAATGAGTTAATCACTTGGATCCGGAATGGGAAAAAAATGAAATAGTTTTGAGCTATTGCTGTTGGATTTACATAGTTTAAAAAGTTTGGCCATAGAATATTTCAAATTAAATTGAAGTATAGTTATTTTGCCGGAAACATCCAACATATCTTGTATTGAATCGTTAAAAAATGTGACCCTATTTACAATTCAACAAATCAAACGCAGTTAAAGTATTTAAGTCACATTACTATTTACAAACATTTCCTATATCCAAATCCGAACAATATGTCCCGTGGAACCCTAATTTGAACCCTACGAAATCTTCGTTATCTCACCTACCGCTCAGTGCTGCAGAAGTCCTCCAGTACACATTCTCACACGGCCACGTACGGGTCGACGTGACCGGGGTAGGCAAACATTGTCCGGGGACTAACGGTTGGGACGTGTGAAAATCGAAACCCACAGAATCTCGTGCCGGCACTTTGCCAGCAAAAGGTAGACCTGGTACTTGTCGTATCCCACGATCGTTTAGGCTAATCCTTTACCGACATTAGCACTTCGGTCCGATTTCTAGCTGTTGTGGTAGGAACCATTCGTTCATAATTTGGCATTCCACGTGAGCACTCACATGAACACACGCGCACTCGCCCGTGGGCTGGTCTGAGTCAAGCCGCTCTATTCTGGCGTCTTACTTTATTGGACCCATAAATAACCTAATAAAGTCTGGCACCGTATCCGGTGCTGCCTGCCTACCGGGGGTGACCACCGAATCCTACTCCTTCAGTGGTTTCTTTTGTTCGGTCGATCTCTGGCTGCCGGCGGGAGGCTCAACTTCATCCTTGGGACGATGTTTGCCGGGCGAAGGAAATGGAGAAATAAATAAACACAAGTGCCGCAATGACCCGGAACAGTTCGGGCTGTAGCTAGCAGTGCTTTTATGTTGCTTATTATGTCAGTGGCATAGAATCGTTACCAGTGTATGTAATCCTTTCGTATGGCTAGAGTAGAACTAGGGTCGATCCGTGTGTACCACATGTGTGAAGATTAGGATGTTAACACGGAGGTTCGCATGATTGTTTACAATCTCAAACTGCTCGGTTTGAGTGTGTCAATTATAAATCCTGTTCTTGGCCTTACTTGCGAATGAGCGTTTTTCCCCAAATCCTGGTTTGTGAAGAGGTAAAAAACTTTGGTTTTTAAAAATTCCCGTATGAATACAATTAGGTAATTCAGAAATACCTTCATTATTTTATAGTAAAATCTTGATATTCGGCCTGTTCCACAAGATCTGGGAGTGCAATTTGAACCATGTACTTCTAGTTAATTTCCGGATTTGACGTTCTTTAATAAATTTCAACTATACAAAAGGAAGTTCTTGCTTCATCGTATTGTCGCTGGTGACGAAAAATTGAGTTTTTATTGAGAATCCTAATCGCAAGAAATCCAAGTGAAGAATCAACATCGAAGGAAGGCACGGCCAAATCGATACGGTCCGAAGGTTGAATCAAAACCAGACCAGACATGGTGAAACTGTCATCGGTGTCCGCTATCAACAACAAGTCGAACAATTGCCAGAAGTCGACCAGATTATAGCGATAGAGTGAAAAAGAATATTTTCCTCTACGACAACGCATCATCACACAAACCGGAAGGTGTTCATATTTACTCGCCATACTTGGCCCCATTCGACTATCATCTCGTTGCCTCGTCGTGTCACAAACTTTCTAATCAGTGCTCCGGTTTAGGAAAAAAGTTCATCCAGTGGTTCAACACCAAAGGTCTCCACAAATCACCAACAAGATGACAGAAATGTACAAAGAGAGACGAAAAATGTTTCGAATAAAATAGCTATAACGGATTCCTTGCAAATAATGTTTTTTTTTAAACGAACTCAATCCACCCAGCAGTGAGAAGAAATCTTTTTTGATTAATCCACATGTGTGTTTTGCATGAATAGTCTTCGGTGTTTTTAGGTTTCATGAAATTATTTTAAAGACCATCTTTTTAAATGCCAGTTTAGAATTTCAATCATTCATTAAACTGATTAACTCGATAAATTGATATAACATTTATGAACTAATCATCCTGTATCTCCTAAACCGGAAGACGGATATGATTAAAAAACAAAAATGTTCTATGGGATCGTAAGACCTTTCATTTGAATCTTAGATAGACTTGGTTGGCTGAGCCAACTCCGAGAAAGTTGAGTGAAATTATATGTCATACACATTTGCTGATCTCGATGAACTAAGTAGAATGGTATATGGGTGTAAGAAGTTATGTTCTTTCAGTAATTATTGCTGTAGGCAGTTTTAGGAATTTAGGAATTTTATTTCTTTGGAACAGGGAAAAGCCCGGTGGAGATGAAATTTAGCAATCTCTCTCTCCAACGGGCATAAAACCTCCTCATCATTTGTATCAACAGATTTCATTCATCCAACAGATACATTTAGGCCTAACACTACAATTAAAACTAACAGTTAAAACTAAATTTATAACACTATAACTATTTGATGACACCAAGCATAGCAGTATTAGTACTCTTACTTAGAAGGTGAGAGAGAGGAGAAAAGTAAATATAAAAGGAGAGGAGAAAAGTAAATTGAAAACAAGGGTTGGTGGAGGGAGTGCTAAACGAGCGAAAACGAACTACGGGGTTGAAATCAGCATGTAGATCTAATTAGTTATCAAAAAGATGGTGGAAGACGAAAAAAAACGACGAGGCTAGAATCGGCATGTAGATCTAATTAGTGATCAAAATTGATGGTTGAAGACAGAAAAAAGAGGAAATAACGACCAGGTTAATTTAGGCGAGCGAATCTAGTTAGTTTCAAATGAAGATGATCGAGAGACGGAATGGGAGTTGCATGAAAATAAAATATTAACGGTTCCAGACAAATCCTAGTCTGACAGGTGACAATCATCTTATCTTATCTTGTCCTAGCACTAACCTAATCTAAAACGTCAACGCCAACGTTAGTCATGTATGTTTAAACGGTATTTAAACGGCTTAAATCAATATGAAATTGTTTTTAATTCGAAAATACTGCCATCCTTTTATACATATGCCATCTTCGAACGATTATGATGAGGCAAAATGTCATGAAAAAACCTTTTTCAATCCACCTAGTGGTGTAATGATGCCTTTCTCATATCTCACATATGCTCATATATAAATGTGTGGTATTCTTAAAAATAATTTTCTTTTATTCTTAAAAAACAAAAAGGTTTGTTCATAAGCTAGTATAACCTACAGAGTCGGTTATGCCATCTCTGAGAAGACGAAAAGAGGTACTTCCGAAACCGGAATCTGGGAACAGGTATAAGCGAAGTTGGTTCAAGAGAAGCAGCTGGGATCCATTTTGGAGTCTGTAATCTTCGGTCGTTCATCAAAAACTCAAAAACAAGGAAAGCCAAATTAATGTCCGTCTACTGACAATGACTACCCATTGGAAAAGTTTTGAGAAAGTTTGAAAAATATTTTATTTTTTATTTTCGGTGCTTCCGGAATCAGAAAACGAGGATCAGCATAGTCAGAACCGAATTGTTTGGTTGTCTATTGACAATGGCTACCGATTGAAATAGTTTCGAGATAAGATAAGAAGTTTTTTTTACGTATTTTATTTCGCCACTTCAAGTGACGGTATCCAATTTTTAACACACATCACCATATAATTCCGGAACTGGAAGTTGAATGCGGATGAAATGTGGAAGTTTTGTATGATATAATAAGTCCTTTCATTTGAATCTAAGTTTGTTGAAATCGGTCACGCCATCTCTGAGAAAAGTGAGGAAGTTATTTGAAATAAAATTTCTTTTCACTAATCACCCTGTAACTTCGGAACCCGGAACCTGTAATGTATTACAACAACAGATCAAAGAACGAAAAACGTCATTTCGCGAATTACACTCATCGAGAGATTTGCGAAGTTACTTAAGAAGTTACCGTTACCAAATTCGAGCGCAATACTTAGAATCGGCAGTGAGATAACATGAATAACAGTTGACGTTTGAAGGTTGTTCAAACTGTTGACGTGGACTTGCCAACATCACTGCTAAAAGTTGTAAAAATTTAGGCAGAATGCGAAGAAACAGCAAAATTTCGAAGAAAATGTCTCTCGATCGAATTGAGCGGCCAGCAAAACATTGTCCAAGGTTCTTCGAAATTATCACTTGAGCCTTTTTACGATAGCCTGGCATCGTGAAATGTGTTCCCTCGAATGAGTTTTCCTCGATGGGGTGGAGGAAGCATTGTACTTAGACACAATATCGTATACAGTTGATCTCGGGTATTCGAAGAATCGGATTATTTCTGGCGGCGAATGTCAATAATCAGGGAACTTCGATTGAAATCTGCATTTGTTTGTAACATCCCGGCCATTTGTAGGTTATAACTATTTACTAGTTACCCATGGCTCACAAGAACCGCAATAGCGCAAAGACAATGTGGTCGGAAATTCAAATTGAACTTTTTTCGGATTGAAGTGTCGCACCCTGTATATAGTTTCATCCACAGGAATCAATAAGTGCACACTTAGAATGTTTTGTAGAACTCGGTAATTTTTTACCGAATTTTTTACACCCGATCGTTCGGTAATTGAATTGATTTACTAAGCGTTCGGTGATAAAAATTTTGTTGGACTGTCCAAAAACTGTAAATTCAAGGATGTCGTTTTCTGGGTTAAAATGATCGATTTAAAAGGTTCTTAGGATTTTACACGATAACACAAATTTTCATTTTATCAATGTGTTTTAAAAAAATTGGATTTTTTTCACAGCTACGAGTGAATAAATCTAGTATCAGCGATAGCCTAGTATAGATCCAAGCAGTGTTAACGCGATATTCCGAATACCGTCTTCATATCACGGTTGACCGAGATTACACAATCCGGAAGCGGGCCTTTTCGCCGAAAACCATTTCTCTGGAAGTCGTTTCGCCGAAAGAGTCATTTCGCCGAAAGGGTAATTTTTCAGGATTCATTTCGGGTCAATTTTCAGGATTCATTTCGCCGAAAAGGCCATGTCTTCTGTACTCAAAGCTAGGTTTCTTTGCTTTAGTTAAGTCCGAACGAGCGGTAGTGAGGTCGGACAGCACATGAGCCAAAACGATATGGCGTAGCCGCATTAGATATTTTTTCATTTTCACTTAATAAACGTAAAATGCCACATACATTTGCCTGGTAGATACACCTATGCAATTGCTTTGATGCTTAGTACCTAATAGTCAAAATTTATTTTGGGAACTCCGTTCTGAAGTTCATGAATCAATCTTTATTCAAGAAGTTCAATTGTAGGTCAACAAAACGGGCGTTAACGCTATCGTCTTTCATTTGTATTTATTTTAAACCAATTCCAATTACGATTTTAGGACGATTTCAGGATTCGGCGAAATGACTCTTTCGGCGAAATGTCATTCGGAAAAATAACCCTTTCGGCGAAATGACCCTGATCTCACAATCCATAAGGTCCACCAAAAATTCCGCTCGAACGATAAGTATTGCCCACAAGTGGATTAAGTGATATTTGTAATGCCTATAAATATACCAAAAGCTTTGAGTAATTCTACTATTTAAAAAACATGTACACTGCCCATACTTGCATATCAGTCCCATATGGAAAATAGGCATGTCGAGAAAAAGACGATCAAAATTTAAATTCCGAATTTTTTGATTTATTGTGCTACCTAATGCTAAATCATGGTTTAATTACATGAAATATCGGTAATACACCTTTGCTATTCCAATATTGCAACAAATGAAATTATTGAAATTTGCACTGAATGGGACTGATATGCGGGTACTTTGCATATGGGACAGACATGAGTTGATATTTTTTCACATTTTACTGTACAAACCCTCAACTTTTATTGCAATTTCTGAGAGTATAGTGAGGATGGATTTCATTCCTCAAGCTAACTAAAAATTGGTGAAAATCGATATGGGACTGATATGCGAGTATGGGCAGTACATATGAATCTTAATCCATTCGACTTTGAAGATTCTCGGAATAAATTTTAGTTAATTGTGACTTCAATAACAATCACTGAAAATCTTTGTCAAAGAAATTAAACAAGTTAATATAAGGGAATCAGAAAATTATTTGACTAAATTGTATTTTGGTTATGGTGACCAATTCTGAGAAATGCCAGCAATACCGGACCAACCCGAGGTAAAAGTCTGGGAAGCCTCTTCTTTCGGTTCCACGCTACTTCATAAAATATTTGAAATTGTGTTGTCTCTCTCTAACTAGGGATTATAAGAAGCTAAAGAATACGAAAACTTTCGAGTCATAGCGTTCAAGGGAGAGCAAGGGTGTGAGTAATTCCATGAATGAATGATTAGCAAGTCATCCGGTTTCACATAATTCGAATGAAACTTTGCACACGTTTTCAGTATGACAAAACATTTGTTTTTACACGAGTACAGAGACCAATTTGACTCAAGATTGATGTTTAGAAAGGGCGTACGTATTTTTCACTAATAGTACTGTTGTTGTACCGTTGAATTCCACTATATCACGTCATTACACTCTCACAAAGTCACTATTTTCACAGTCACTATTTTTCCGAAAGTGTATCAAACGTTATAATACAGATACGTATTTCGGAATGCTATTTGCATCCTTCTTCAGTGTATCGGTTTAAAATAATTATAAAACCGATACACTGAAGAAGGATGCAAATAGCATTCCGAAATACGTATCTGTATTATAACGTTTGATACACTTTCGGAAAAATAGTGACTGTGAAAATAGTGACTTTGTGAGAGTGTAATGACGTGATATAGTGGAATTCAACGGTACAACAACAGTACTATTAGTGAGAACATTCTACTAACAGCTCAAACAGAAATTTAGTACGTATTTTTGCATACACTTTCTTCATTTCGTGGTAACTCGGAAACTATAAATTGTACAAATATGGTCTCCAAGATGCTGCAGGAAATCGGTTGGGCACTATAAAACAAAAATACACAGCAAAAAGAAGCTAAATACTTTTTCAAGAAATAGAAAATGCATCGAAAAACTAAAATGAAAAAAAATAACACCCATTTAATATTTTTTTAAATAATTTGTTTTTAAACCTTTACTTAAATCTCACATTTTGGTGCAAATTTGAATCGTGTAAGAAGAATTTCTTAAACTTGGACTCAAATAAAAAGGTCAACGTATATGAAAATAGATTATTTGCGACCTCTGTTCAGAGTTGACTTTCAGTTCCGGAACAACAGGATGAGATGTGTTTAAAAATTTGAACCGTCATTTGAATCTAAAATGCAAAACACGAAGAATTCATATAAACTTTGGTTAAAATTTATTAATATTGAAATGGTTATGCTAATGTATGCCCAAATAAGCTTATTTTTCCCTTTCAAATTTGAAAGAAACGTTTTTTGAAGAATCCCTTAGTAATATTATTGAAAACATGACTTATATGAGAAAGGAATTATAGCACCATTAGGTGGATTGAAACAAGTTTTCGATTTTAGTTTTTCGGTTTAATTTATGTTTCTTGAAAAAGTATTCAACGCTTTTTACAATGTATTTTTTTAAGAGTTCCCAATCGATTTATTACAACTTTTTCTTGGACACCATTTTTGTACAATTTACAGTTTCCAAGCACCACGACAACGGCTTGTCGTTGTGGTAATATGCCGTTATTTTGTTGGATTTTGAGACGTGATAAAATGTGTATACCCAAAAAACTTATGTTAAATGTACGATCAAATACGTGTTGAGGAGTTGGAGCCTGAAATTCACAAAATAACTTTAACTGCTTACCGAAACTTACCCCAGTTCTAATACTTCCGAACGGTAATGATCTGACTCCATAAACCAAACAAGTTTTCCGCAACCCGACACAGCACATATAATCTAGAATAAGCATAAAGAGTGCACTAATAAAAATAAACACAGCAAACGTACAACGAGGGACAATAAAAAACACATTAGTGCTAGTCATAGGCTTTCCCGATGGAAGCCTTCCACAACCCGGAACCTGGAATAAAAGCTGCACGGGCGTGTTACGATCAAATACATTTTCCAAAATTCTTCCACCGCACAAAACATACCAGAGGACTCAGAGTAGACCCCGGGAAGAAGGGAAATTTCACATGAAGATATCCGGAAGTGAACGACCACGGAGGTTGAGGCACTCTCTCGGAAACGACTGAATCCGACTGTTTATTTTGGATCGTTTCTTATGAACGAATGTGTGCGGTTGAATCAACTTTCGTCCTGCAAGTGGCATATTAAACCACCAGAAGAGAAAGAAAACGGAATCCAAGTTTCCTTCTGCCCTACTTTGCCCGTTCGGTGTCGCTTTCGCCATCGAGCTACAGTTTCCCAGGCACGAAATATAATGTTTCGGTTATTGTTTTCCCAAACATGTACATAAAACATATCTCTCGGGGACGGAGGAAGGCACACGTAATATAGTGCAACGGCCGGCGGAAGACACGGCGCCCCGGATACGGGACTTGAACTTGAGCCGCCGTAGCACGTGAGCGGTAGAACTTGTTATGACGAGCATGAGCGCGAACCAAAAATAACATTGACAATAGCCGAAAATTGAAACACCGTTCATCCGCTGGGTGCTCGTGCCGGGACCGCGTGGGAAGTTTCTTCGAGTCCGGAAACAAATGGTGTGTTCGTTCCAATCGGGGAAAACAAATCCATTCGCAAGTTATGCGAGGACTACCCACGTTGTGATTCGGTTAGTTTCCGAAATGGGACAGATCACAAGCGTACGAATCAAATTTATTAGCCTATAAGATTAGCATATAGCCTCCCCCCCCACCGTCTTCTTCGGCCAGAAATTTATTGATGCAAATGTCTTCAAGTGAGCACTTGGAGCCAAAAACTCCTCAATTGCCGCCACAAACTTTGCGATGGTAGCATTTGTGGGTTAACGAAAAGGATGACATTTCCTTCCGCCACAGATGGTACGACTAGGCTAACGCTCTCTTCCCCACAGCAGTTTGGCCACATTTCACCGCTGGCAGTTAACCGAAAACCGAGCATAACTTTGCCCGTCTCGCGCTTCCCCCACTAAATGTCGACCGCGGGGAGAACGGTGAAGAATTGGAGGATGTTATTTGGAAAATTGAACTTTTTCGTGCTCGTCTTTGCAACGGAAATATGTCGCAATAGGCAACACTCCTCGCACCTCCTCTCGGCACCACACCCGACAAAGCCCCTAAATGTATATATCGCCATCAGCATCAACATTACCCATCATCATAACCGCACTGGGTGGCATCCCTGATGGACCTAACTTTTGTTTTTGTTTTGACGCATCCTCGTCGGAAAAGTAACGCCATACCGCCGTAGCTCACTACGTAACCCAACAACGACCGAGCAACGCACTTCAACGACACGTTTGCCGGTTCCTGCTCCTAGATACGGCTGGAAGTTTGAGTAGTGGCATTTCCGTAGCACGATTTGCTTTGCTTGACAACCGAAGAACAAGTGTGCCTGTGTTTGTGTTCGTATGAGAACAAGTCAGCAAACTGGGGGTGCTGATTGTTGCCATAGCTGCTGAGAGCAATTTTGGCATATGCAGACGAAGAATCCGGCTAACTGAGATTGGTTCGTAGGATGAATAAAATTACCGCAATGAAATCACGTGCGCTCGTAAGAAAAATTACTGTCTATGGAAAAATATTACGCTGGTTTGATAAAGCACATGTTTGCTTCATACGCCGAATGGATTATATGCACTGCTTTTTGGAGAAAATCGTTCGATTATTTATACATTATCAAATAATAATACAAATTGAGAATGGAATATGTTCATGCAAAGTTGCATGGTTGAAAATAACAAACTGTTTCAAATTGTGTAATATGTGTCGAGTACAGCATTGTGATCAAAACCTATATCGGTTACATTTAAGTACAAGGAAGGAATGTTAGTCCGACACATGGAATCCTCCATCTTTCCCTGCTTTACATTCTACTGTACTACTTGTAGGCTTCTTTAGAATCTGATTTAGGATCTAGACGAAATGCGAACCAGTCCAAAATACAAGTGGAAAATTGTAAAATCAAGAGAATAGATGTTGCAAAGATTTACTCTATGATGCTCTCTATTAAGACATTCAAGACACTATTGTCGGCTATGCAAATATCATCGTTGCATACCTCAACTAGTACGGCACCTGATTTCCAACCTTTTAGGTGAGCAAAAAAATTCCATTGAGTGTTTGTGTCACGTCCAATGGTATTTGGTTTTTTATCTGTAGGTTAGTTTGTAGTAAACAGTAATCGGCTCGAGCAGCGTGTAATCTTACGAATCCTTTCATATTGTTAACGACAACTCGATCCGTTAATTTTGAAAATAACACATGGGCTGAAAAGTCCCAGGCCTAACACATAGTTGGCGCTAGTTTTATTGTAGTTACCTTTTTTCAATTAATTATAACCATTAAAAAATAGCTGTTAAAATATCATGATATTCTATTCATTAGTTTGTGAGTTCTTGTGCTAAGAGTGACGCTACTTTTGTTACTTTAATAACAATGGACAATTTTATTTCGATTTTTTTTATTTAAAAGATATTTTATTAAGGCCTATTTGCGTACAAGCTGGCCGATTTAGCTGAGTTTTTAAATAATTTTTTTTGTATTGGATCTCGTTGTCACCCTTTTTCTAGGGGGAGAGAAGCTTCCATTTTCCTCCTGCGAGGATTGAGGGGCAGTTTGTTCGTGGTTCGTCTCGTCATCCATTGCCGTGGTATTGATGTTGATTTCGTTGCTAGTTGCTGTAGATGCGCCTTGTTGTACATTGTTTGCAGTTCCTGGTTGGTTAGGCGGTAAGCTGTTAATTGTAGCTGGTGTACTTTGTTCTATAGGGGATACGTTGAATGGTTTCGTTGAAGCGGAACAGCTTTTTGGCAATATTGACATGTGGCCATCTGATTGTCATAGGTAACAAGTGATTTGCACGGTATTCTTGTATCCTGACCGAATGTCACATAAGAAGGTATAGGCCTCCTCAAGCGCATGCGTAACAAACGTACGCCATTTAGAATACAGGGGAAAAATTGTTCCACTTTTTTTTCTTTTTTGATAGAGAGACTCTCTCCGTATTGGGACATAGTTGCGCGAATATAAGGATCGGTGACGCTTGAGGGAAGATCATGCACACGCACTTCTCTAGCACTATCTTCCATATATACTGGAATGTTGTACTTTATATTTTCATGCTCCACATAGTGCACATTATTATTGTCTTTAGTGAATTGAATTGCATCCAACTCTTTATAGAACTGGATATAAAAAACATTATTGGTCTTATTGCATTGAAGTAAATGCACACGTTTAATGTCAAGATGCATTTGCTCCTTAAGCAAACCTTCAAGTTCTCGAATCGAAGGTCGATTTTTGCACTGTCTGAAGTCAACAATAATTTTATTCTTTCGTACCGGCGATAGCTTTTGTTCGTTTGGTTCACTCATTTCGAAATCGTTCTATTGTTCACTACACAATACTGTACTTGGTTTCTTCTGTCCCGAAGGTAAGCGGTTTTGGTTTGACTGACTTGGATGAGATGTGAAACCGAACTGATTTTTATTTCGATGATAAAAGTCTTAAAATTGCATGAAACGTCGAGATTTAGTGTCATCTCGAATTTTTTTTTAAATCAACTTCCTGGGAAAATTGAAAGTCCCAGAAAGTCGATATTAAAAAAAAATTTTTTTCGAGATGATACTATATCTCGACGTTTCATGCAATTTTAAGACTTTTGGCACCAAAAATTTTTTTTTCGATTCCGGAAATTTCGTGATGATTATTCAAGATCGAAAATTCTCAAACCCCCTTACCCATATCCGATTTAGCTCAAATTTAACATGGGGAATTTTTTTTGGGGTGCTTAAACTTTTGAGCACTAGTGCTTTACGAAATTAAAAGGTGATCCCAAAATATTGACACCCTTATGTATATAAGAGTGGTAAAAAACAACATGTTTTGTCGGTTACGTCACTTATATAATCATGTCTCTGAAACCCGAAGATGCAGTCATTTGATCTTTGAACGTGATCAATGACCCAATACTAGCTTTCAAACGAGTCTAAGCTTTTGAAATCGGTTCAGTCATCTCCGAGAAACTTGTGCGATAAAAAAACAACGCGTTTTGTCGGTTACGTCACTTATACCATTATATCTTCGGAACCCAAAGTCACAGTCATTTGATCTTTGAACTTAATCAATGGCCCAATACTAGCTGTTAAACGAGCAACAAACATATGTTAAAATCAGTCAAGTCATCTCTGAGAAAATGGTGCGGTAAAAATATCGTCGAAAAATGCATACACATACACACACAGACATTTTCCGATCTCGTCGAACTGAGTCGAATGGTAACACTATGGATCTCCGAGGTTCCGATCAAAAGTTGGTTTTTTCAGTAATTCTAATACATTTCTATAGAGAGAGGCAAAAACGTTGGTTTGTTGACTTCAAACGCGGTCGTAGAGACACCGATGATGCAGAACGCAGTGGACGTCCAAATGCAAAGTGAAATTGCGTGAGTTATCTGACATCGTATAGATATCAAAAGAACATGTTGGCTTAACATTGCATGAGAATTTGACTATGAGAAAACTCTGTTCAAAGTGGGTGCCGCGTTTGCTCACTGTTGACCGAAAACGAAAACGTGTTGATGATTCTGAGCAATGTATGGCCATGTTTAAACGTAACAAACCGGATTTTTTGCATCGATATGCGACAATGGATGAAACATGGAATCAAAACGATCGTCATCCGAGTGGACAGCTCCTGGTGAACCTCGTCCAAAGAACCCGTAAGCACAACAATCGGCTGGAAAGGTTATGGTGTGCGTGGTGTAATATTTATCGACTATCTTGAGAAAGGAAATACCATTAATAGTGAATATCATATAGCGTTATTGAAGCGTTTTAATTATGAAATTGCAAAGAAAACGGCAAATGAAAAAATGTTGTTTCATCAAGACAACGCACCGTGTCACAAGTCAATCAAAACAATGGCAAAACTACATGAATTGAGCTTCGAATTATTCCCACATCCACCGTATTCGTCTGATTTGGTTCCCAACGACTACTGGCTGTTCGCAGATCTTGAAGAAAAATGCTCGCCGGTAAGAAATTTCGCACGAATGATGAGGTTATCGCTGAATCTGAAGCCTATCGCGAGGCAAAAGATAAATCGTTCTACAAAAGTGGTATTGAAATGCTGGAATGATTACGTTGCTCTTGATGGAGAATACGTTGATGAATGGAGTTAATTTTGAACCAAAAAAATCTTGTTCTCTTTGTTAGGCCCGGGACTTTTCTGCTCATGCGTTATTTAGATCAATCTCAATACCTCCAGATCTAAAGATCCCGTATGACTTTTGCTCTGAGCCATCTAAGTTATACTCATGCAGCTCACGATATCGCTTAAGTATATCGCAATGGAAAGAAATAATTGAACAATTATTACTCATAATAATTTTTTTATTAACCCACTCCGCGAACTTGAGCTTGTCCTGTAGACAAATTTATTGTAAGAAGTGTATCGAAAAAAGGCTATCCACAAATTATTTATTCAAATTATGATAAAAAACGATATTTTATTCAAACTAAAAATTGATCCTTTATTGTACGAGCTTAAACTTGAGCATAAAGAAAACCGGATGAAATTTAAGTTTTTCCTTCACGAGTTTTCGAACTTTTAATCGAATGCTCTTCATCAAGTTCCGGACAAGTGTTGCATCGCATTTTTTGGACGCTTGAGCCCAAATTTTTTTGAACTTCTGCATGTTCCCAGCTGCCTAAATAGTCTTCTTGAAGAGCATCTTCACGATTGCACAGTAACGTTCGATGGGTCGAAGCTGAGGTCAATTTGGTGGATTGATATTTTTCTCAAAGAAATGTATATCCTTTTCCGCAAGCCAATTGAGAGTGGTTTTGGCATAGTGAGCCAACGCTAAATCCAGCCAAAACAGTGGAGGTGTACTATGCTTCTTATATAATGGCAGCTATCTTTTCTGGAGACACTCAGATCGATAGGTTTCTGCATTTATAGTTCCGGTAGTGTAAAAATGGTTGACTTCAAACCACAGGAACATATTGCTTGCCATACCAGTACCTTTCGACCGAGTTTCTCCACTTGAATCGACCTGTCCGCATCGCTCACATCCTTCCTAACGACGACAGTAAAGTAAGTGGATCTGGAAGGGTTTTTGAGTCCTCTTTTACATAAGTCTCATCGTCCATCAAAACGCATGCATCCGGACACTGTAAAAGACGCGAATACAATTTCCGGGCCCTTGTTGCTGCTTGCTTCTTCTGTTTTACACTTTGTTCCGAGATTTTCTGCTTCTTGTAGGTCTCAAGGTGATTTCGCCTCTTTATACGCTGGACCATTCCGACACTCGTTCCTTGCTGTTTTCACGTATTGACATTGATTTGTTCTTCATGATTAGAGATACAACTTTCTGGTCCATTTTCGGGTTTGAAGAACCGGGTTTTCTGCCTCTTCCTGGTAGCTCATCCTAAGAATAATGTTCCCCAAACTTATTAATTATGTTTTTAACACTGGCATGATGAATTCCAAACCGCTTCGCCAATTTTCGCATAGTAATACCCTTCTCACTTAGCCATATGTCCAGAACTTTAATTTCCACTTCCTTTTCAATAAGCGATATTTTGAGAACGCAGAATTTCAACCGCAGTAAAGAATCGAAAGCTGACAGCCAAACGCATAGCATGCTGTGATCTGAGCATAAAATACCATCACAAATACATGCGTACAACACAAATATATGTGGATAGCTTATTTTCGATACACTCCTTAATTGACAGAAATTTTGAGATTGTTGACAATATGGTAAGTAAGCAAAATCACTATAATTTTCATTCGAACTTTTTTTGCTTGACGAAGGGCAAACGTGAGCTATATATGCTTCGAAAGGTTGTTTTTTACAGCTTCCACAGGAGTTAAAAAAAAAACAAATAACCCTTATTTTCCATTCCAACAGACAGATGAAAATGTGGCAACACTGAATGCCACATCCGGCCGCCACGGCTCGTCACTCTGTTCGCTTATCGGAATTTAAAATCTCGTTAAGGATAAGCATCTTGCAACCCCTCCGATATTACATCGTCACATCCCAATGCACGCAACACCGTCCGCACGTCAGACGGAGCATCACAGCGGAAGGGGGTGGGTACCTTATTTCCAATTTGTTTAAAAGTATAGTAGCTAATCAACATATTGCAAGAGAGAGAGAGAGAGAGAGAGAGAGTCAGAAAGGAAGAAGCACCAAAACAAGGAACCGACACGAATTCGAAGGGCCGATTTGTACGTCGGGCGCAAGGGGAAACGAAGTTTCGAAGTATATGACCGGGAGTCGAAATCCATGGTTACTTCAGCCCGTGGGGATGCACCCCGATCCTGTGCCAAGCGAAACGCGCTCGCTTCGAAATGGAATTAATGCTAATAAAATCATCGGATTCGAAATTTGAATAACACCATTTCCTGCTCCGGGCGTGTGTTTTCGAGTATTTTCGGAAGACAATTTCATAGTAAGGCTTTCGTATTGTTTTTCATGTGCGAGTGTTTCCTGCCAAACGCACAGGGAAACGCAGGTACAATAAATATATATTGCCCACTCAACCAGGCGAATCGGTAAGGCTTAGAGAGTCCCACGAGGGTTAATACGATCTACCGTCATAATGGATCAGTTTTATTATCTGATCGTTTATCGCAGTTATTTTCACTTCCTACACACATTTTAGGTGAATATCACTGGACTCGGACCAGGCGGACTTGATATGAGTGCACCGTATAATTCTTGATGAGAATTGACCGGCTTGAATTGGGCCATAAATTAGGATGTGATCCACAGGTGCTAACAAATGCGTGTAAATTAACGGTTTTTCATGAACCGTTGGTTTGAATATTTTGGGTCGCTGGAATAATTCTATTAATGCATATTTGTTTAAGTATGTATTTTATAGTCGCCTGTTTTTGTCAACAACTAAATATATTATACAAGCACACCTTAGCAATTGATCTCAAATTGAAGACAATTTTAATATATCGGACTTCGATTTTTCGTTCATTCCCAAAGGCAGTAGCCAAAACACTACGGAAGTCGCATTGATTTTCCAGAGCTTGTCGATTACTACAGTAGAGGGCATCGCAGGACTACAGCAGATAAGCAAGGTCAGTATGTAACACAGATTGTAAATAGGAAGATAAGTGAAATGACGAAAATGAAAACTTGCGAAAAATAAAACTACAGAGGCAGGACTCGGAACTGTAAACATTCTTCAATATGTGAAATGATTCTGCTAATTGAACCACTGTAGAGATGTGATACAATAGTGGCCGATTCTCTGTTTTCTTTTTTATCGTTCTTTTGGTAAATACATGGAAGTCTGAACCCAAAATGCTTGCTAACACAAGTTTTGAACAGCAACCAAGAACAACATTCTGGCAAAAGCATAGCTAAAATTTTTAAACATTTTGGTTATTAGTTCTCTAGATTTCAGAATAATAATTTTTTAAATTTTTCTATTCTGTCTCCTAAATATTTTTGATTTCAGAATTTCATAATTTCAGGATTTTTAAAACTTGGTATGTCAAAATTTTTGGTTCACTAAGTTTTGGATTCAATTTTCGGGTTTTTAAAATTTTGGATTTATTTTGTTTCAATTATAAAGGTTTTTACTCCTTCAGGAAAAATCCAAAAATTGATCATGGATTTATGGATTTATGGATTTATGGATTTATGGGTTTATGGAGTTATGGATTTATGGATTTATGGATTTATCGATTTATGGATTGAATAGTTAAAAAGTTGAATGGTTGAATTAGTTGAATAGTTGAATTAGTTGAAAAGTTGAATTACTTGAATAGTTGAATAGTTGAATAGTTGAATAGTGGAATAGTAGAATAGTTGAATAGTTGAATAGTTGAATAGTTGAATAGTTGAATAGTTGAATAGTTGAATAGTTGAATAGTTGAATAGTTGAATAGTTGAATAGTTGAATAGTTGAATAGTTGAATAGTTGAATAGTTGAATAGTTGAATAGTTGAATAGTTGAATAGTTGAATAGTTGAATAGTTGAATAGTTGAATAGTTGAATAGTTAAATATTTGAATAGTTGAATAGTTGAATAGTTGAACAGTTGAATAGTTGAATAGTTGAACAGTTGAATAGTTGAATAGTTGAATAGTTGAATAGTTGAATAGTTGAATAGTTGAATAGTTGAATAGTTGAATAGTTGAATAGTTAAACAGTTGAATAGTTGAATAGTTGAATAGTTGAATAGTTGAATAGTTGAATAGTTGAATAGTTGAATAGTTGAATAGTTGAATAGTTGAATAGTTGAATAGTTGAATAGTTGAATAGTTGAATAGTTGAATAGATGAATAGTTGAATAGTTGAATAGTTGAATATTTGAATAGTTGAATAGTTGAATAGTTGAATAGTTGAACAGTAGAATAGTTGAATAGTTGAATAGTTGAATAGTTGAATAGTTGAATAGTTAAACAGTTGAATAGTTGAATAGTTGAATAGTTGAATAGTTGAATAGTTGAATAGTTGAATAGTTGAATAGTTGAATAGTTGAATAGTTGAATAGTTGAATAGTTGAATAGTTGAATAGTTGAATAGTTGAATAGTTGAAAAGTTGAATAGTTGAATAGTTGAATAGTTGAATAGTTGAATAGTTGAATAGTTGAATAGTTGAATAGTTGAATAGTTGAATAGTTGAATAGTTGAATAGTTGAATAGTTGAATAGTTGAACAGTTGAATAGTTGAATAGTTGAATAGTTGAATAGTTGAATAGTTGAATAGTTGAATAGTTGAATAGTTGAACAGTTGAATAGTTGAATAGTTGAATAGTTGAATAGTTGAATAGTTGAATAGTTGAATAGTTGAATAGTTGAATAGTTGAATAGTTGAATAGTTGAATAGTTGAATAGTTGAATAGTTGAATAGTTGAATAGTTGAATAGTTGAATAGTTGAATAGTTGAATAGTTGAATAGTTGAATAGTTGAATAGTTGAATAGTTGAATAGTTGAATAGTTGAATAGTTGAATAGTTGAATAGTTGAATAGTTGAATAGTTGAATAGTTGAATAGTTGAATAGTTGAATAGTTGAATAGTTGAATAGTTGAATAGTTGAATAGTTGAATAGTTGAATAGTTGAATAGTTGAATAGTTGAATAGTTGAATAGTTGAATAGTTGAATAGTTGAATAGTTGAATAGTTGAATAGTTGAATAGTTGAATAGTGGAATAGTGGAATAGTTGAATAGTTGAATAGTTGAATAGTTGAATAGTTGAATAGTTGAATAGTGGAATAGTTGAATAGTTGAATAGTTGAATAGTTGAATAGTTGAATAGTTGAATAGTTGAATAGTTGAATAGTTAAACAGTTGAATAGTTGAATAGTTGAATAGTTGAATAGTTGAATAGTGGAATAGTTGAATAGTTGAATAGTTGAATAGTTGAATAGTTGAATAGTTGAATAGTTGAATAGTTGAATAGTTGAATAGTTGAATAGTTGAATAGTTGAATAGTTGAATAGTTGAATAGTTGAATAGTTGAATAGTTGAATAGTTGAATAGTTGAATAGTTGAATAGTTGAATAGTTGAATAGTTGAATAGTTGAATAGTTGAATAGTTGAATAGTTGAATAGTTGAATAGTTGAATAGTTGAATAGTTGAATAGTTGAATAGTTGAATAGTTGAATAGTTGAATAGTTGAATAGTTGAATAGTTGAATAGTTGAATAGTTGAATAGTTGAATAGTTGAATAGTTGAATAGTTGAATAGTTGAATAGTTGAATAGTTGAATAGTTGAATAGTTGAATAGTTGAATAGTTGAATAGTTGAATAGTTGAATAGTTGAATAGTTGAATAGTTGAATAGTTGAATAGTTGAATAGTTGAATAGTTGAATAGTTGAATAGTTGAATAGTTGAATAGTTGAATAGTTGAATAGTTGAATAGTTGAATAGTTGAATAGTTGAATAGTTGAATAGTTGAATAGATGAGGCTTCTGGTTTTATGGAGTTATGAAAATTTTAAATTTGAGAACTTCTTAACCTTAGATTCGTTGATTTGCCTGGATTTTCTAATTTTCTGATTGACGATTTGTTTTACTTTAATAATTCAAAAGTAATAGAATTGCTAGAGAAACCGACTTCTGGTCGGAGCTTCCGGGACTCGTAGTGTTATATACCTTTCGACTCAGTTCGACGAGATAGTCAAATGGTTGCCACTTCTTGTTTCGAAGATATAATGGTATAAGTGACGTAACCGACAAAACGCTTTGTTTTTTTACCGCTCAATCGTACACAGAAAGAAAAGATGAAACTTACACGACATGTAAACCAATAGTATTATTAAACAGACGTCAGTTGAAACGTAAATCTGATTTAAAACCATGATTGATGTAAAATTACATTGAAATGCATTTACTTTTTCATTGAACAAGGCTGTATATTTACAAATCGCTTAGTTTTGTAATGTAACTTTCCATTCAATTACCTGCTCCAAATATGTGCATGAAAATAAATGTAAATTCACAAAATATTTCTATCTGTGTACTCAACTTAAGCTCGTTTGAAATCTATTATTAGACCAAGTTCGAAGATCATTCGGGCTATAATATAATGGAGATATAATGGTATAAAAGACGTAACCGACAAAACTAGTTATTTTTTTACCGCTCAATTGTCTCAGAAATGCCTTAGTCTATTTAAAAAGTCTAGGCTTGTCTGAAAGCTGTTTTGCATAGTGGATTCAGTTCGCCGATTGAATGACTGTCACTTCTGGTTCTGAAAATATAATGGTATAAGTGCTTTAACCGACACAATGCATAGGGCGCTGGTCTTACAAACCAGTTGTCGTATGTTCGAGCCCCGACCTGGAAGGATTCGTAGTGTCAGTAGAATCGTAGCACCAGTCAATGCACTGGTTCTGTACACTCTGAATCGGCTGCGAAGTCTGTTGAAACAGAAGGTCAAATTCCACTACAGGAATGTAATACCAAGGCTTTGCTTTGCTTTAACCCACTAACAACACATTTTTCATCGGCTGAAATTTTTTCGAAGATGACTGAACGAATTTCAATAAACTTAGGCTTATTTGACTACGACAATATCAAGCAAATTCGGAAGGATTATGGCGAACATTTCCGGTTCGAGAGATGTAATCTTTATGTGACGTAGCAGACAAATCGCAGGGTTTTTCAATGAAATTAATTTTCTGAGAGATGAACGAATCGTTTTTGAACTACTTAAACTCGTTTGAAAGCTATACTATTAGGTTATTTGATAAGCTCACAAAACTAATGGACAGAATCCTACAAATGTTTTAATGAGACTTTTTAAAAGGCAAGAGAATTTTTTTTTTGAATTTTTGGTTATAAAATTGTTTAATGTTTGTACACAAATACAAATCCATTGCCGGTACCATGATTTAGAAATTATGAAAATCATGAAACATGTCTTCTCGTAAGATCATACCTATTATTAATGATATTATGAGCAAAATGATTAAAATCATAAACATTTTGCATGGGAGATGAGTTATTGCTCATGATATAAATCATTGTGCTCATAAAATCATCAGTAATAGGCATATCCTCACGAGAAGACATGTTTTATAATTTTCATGATTTCCTAATCATGGTAACAGCCAGTGTTGGTGATTGCCGAAAATTTCACAGAAGCTGCTATATTGCTATCTATATTGTATACAACATTTTCAATCCGATAGAAGATGCTACAAGAACTCGAGTCTCTCAATGCATGAACCGCGAGAGAATTTTTCTACATTCCTTCGCTCCACTTCATACTCTGAGTATTTCACGGTCCTTAAAAAAATACAGTCTGATAATGATCGTTGCTGTGTGGAATTTCCCAAGAGAGAATCGCAAGTTGACAATTATCGCAGAAAATCGAGTCGATGATTCAACTTGATGATTCTCATATTAGGTTGCAATATTTCAAAACCCTTGTGTGGAGAGTTCACATACATTTTCATAGACACAACTTATACAAAGATTATATGCATATAGTTAGAATAAGCGGCAATAGTGAAATGATTCTATCGCAATTATCAACTGCCAGTATAGAATCGAATCGCGAAACGAGAATAAGCGACCGTTTGTTGCTTCAGAGAAGATCCCCACAGCGGCGTGCTAACCTTTGATTCTCAGAAATGTCATCGAGAGAAATTCGCTCTCGCACTGGTGTCGATCAGGCGCGTAGCCAGAGAAAATTTTCGGGGGGGGTTTTAGAACATGGTGATAAATCAACACATGTACAATTTATATCACAATGTTTCCCACGGGTTATAATTTTTTGTTTCGGGGGGGGGGGGGGGGGGGTTTGAACCCCTAAAACCCCCCCCTGTGTACGCGCCTGGTGTCGATTATATGTTAAATGAGCCATGCCGGGTTTTTGTTGTTGCGATGATTTCCAATTCTTTTTGATGGCACTGATTCAATCGTGGAAGAGTTGCGAGCGAGCGTTCTATGATACGATAAAAGCCATCCTTGGTAACAGCAATTAATTTGTATCCATGTAAGCTTTTTTCTTTGTGCGAGATTTGAAATCAGAACCCGAAAGTGCCGTTTCTTTTCTAAGCCACGTTATGTGTACTCTATGAAAAATTTATATTTAAAGTACTACAACAATGAAAGACTCTCCGTTGGATTGATTAGTTGGTTATAGATTTGTTTTACAATTGTAATCGTTCTTACATTAAAATCTTTGCTAAGGTAAGATAAACTTCTCTGAGGACGCACAGGAGTTACAGGATTTTTTGCAATTTGATAATTTTGGAAGTAACAGGGTTCTTGCTTTTCTTAATTTTAATGCTCATCTTTCTAGATATTTTGTTTTTGAAATGAAAACGGATCACATTTTAGATGAATTTTCTAAATCGCCTAAAATTCTGCAATTCATAGCAAAATATTTCATTCTAGAACCTAAATAGCTCTCTTATTCTTTCGATCACCCATGTTTTTTATACTGTCCCTTTTAAAATAACTTGGTCACACGGCCTTCCTTATCGAAAAGAAATGCCGAATCCATTAGCGAGGAATGTGCCAAATTCCTTCGCTGCACTGACATCTCAAGGAATGTTATTCCCTGAAAAATAAATACAAAAAAAACTCGGACACTTTGAGTGCTTCCCTTTTCTACGGTGCCCCAATTGATTTGTTAATCCGAACGTGTACGACCTTCCCGAAAATTGCATTCTTATTCTTTCACTAACTCGAGTCTAGTCGCTTCGCAGTGTTTATTTGTTTGTTAGCAGCGACTATTTCACTCCAAGTGTCTGTTGTGTTTCCTCGGTCTGTTTCGGTGTCGCTTCGTTCTGCTTCTGAAGTGATAGAGGGACATGCTAGTGCAAACTTTATTTTTCTTCCCTGCTCCGTTGGATCCATCGGTGATCGCGATCGACCAGAAATTGTACAGGGCCACAGAGCGCGTTGCCGGGTGTTTGCTAAATGTCAATTGTCAAATACGGTTTACTTGCCAATGCCATCCATTACCATCGCTCGCTATTTTTTCTTTCTTTACCTTGTGTAGAAACCCGCAGGATAAGGAAATTGCACTGCTTTGCTAGACGGAACAGAAACTAGCGAATTGTATTGCTGCTATCGAAGCAATTTTTTTTTCGAACGGATTTGACGTCCAAACCGCCCCGAGGCTATGGTGGGCGGCGGGTGGCAGCATGCCTTCAAATTGTCATGTTTTGCTCCGACTTTGTTTGCCGCCTTGTCAGACCGGCTGACGATGTGCTGCCGAGGCAGATTGGAACGCAAAATTTCGGGAAGGAAAATTGATAAAAAATAAGAAATAATAAGATTCTTTTGAAGCATATGGCCTCGCACATGGCAACATACACCGCAATTCTGTCGTCTTGACACTGCCAGAGTGTTGTCATGTCGTCACGGACACACGGCAAGAGATACGGCGAGGACAAACGACGACGACGACGACGATAGAAACGATAATCTATATTTGTTTGGCCTGTTCTCCCCGGTTTACATACACCAGGCATGAATTCGGTAAACAGTCATCATCCGACTCCGATGTTCGGTTCATTCAGACCAAACACGGGCCACACACAGAAAGTTTGACAGTCACGGTGCGCCATTGGTGCTGATTTGTGCTACTACCGGGAAGGAACGCCGGCAGACGACTACCAAGGAGACACTAATCGGATAAGGGACGGCTAACGACGGGGAAAAGTGCCGGTTCTGGGAATCTATTTTGCATACACTTTGCCTGATGTTTACCCAATTTTCGGGGCTCACGTATCACGGCGGTGGCGGCAGACGGAGCACAAAAAATGTACTGTTGCTGTTTGGGTTGGTTTTCGGGAAGACCTGAAAATAGTTTTTTGACCTAGAATAAGGTCGTCAAAGCAAGGCTTTGGAGCAAGAACCCATTTTTTTGTTGTTGCGTTGCCTTTCTGTTTTCGATTATTTTTCGACTGAAGCAGTACAGTGTTCTGGGCACGATACTTGCCTGCTGCCTGTTGATTGTTGCAAAACCGATTTCAATGGTATTGAATATTATGGCATTTACCTGAAAATAAAGAGAAAATATGAATCCAAATTAGATCACCGTGTAAATGATAAAACAATTCCAAAATCAATGCGATTTTAGAATGGAATCGCCAATTTAAAAGAAACAATTGAATGACTCAGTCAGAATTGGAAATTGGCGTGTAAATTCGAAACAGGCTACGATATTAATCGGCATGGGAACAAAAATCCGGCAAATACAAATCAGTAAACAGTCAAAAATAGCACGGGAATAGCTCGTTTTGTTTTTTGCTGAAAGCATGAGTTATGATGCTACATAAAATGAAGCCTGCATCATTAATCAAATACGTTGCTATATTTGGCTCTCATGTTTCATTCCAATGGCGATATTATGCACAACAGCACAGGTACACAATCGTTGAGTGCTCCGAAAATTTATAACAGCAGTGCACCTTGTTAAATAAAATACATAGAACATTAAATAGTCAACTAGAAGAACTACATGATTTATTTGTTTGTATGACGAAGCATACATTTCCTGATATCTGCTGAATTAATTTGAAAATGCTGAACTTATCCAAAGCCTTCTTTAAGAAGGTGCAATTCTTTTATTAACTTTCGGTTAGTTTTATACAACATTGATTGACGAAAATCTTTTGAAATCTACCGAAAACGCAGTATTGTATCCAGGGGGTGGCGTAGAGAGCACTCGCCCCGGGCGCAACGTTTTTAGGGGGGCGGCAAACCAATCCTTGGGACCGTTTTGTTTTTTTTTCTGGACGAAGTTCAGTTTTTTTGCTCAATAAACCAATGATAGGGTCGGAGAATCTTAATTTGTCCCGGGCGTCGAATTTCCTCGGTACGCCACTGCGAAAACGTAAAACTTTCATTTAGGTGTATTTATACGATAGGTACGAAGATTTTTGTCTTTTATTCTTACCTTTCGTTTTCGATTCATCAGCTCTTAAGCAGTTTATGTTCAGCTGCTAATATCACCTCGCGATTTTACAGTTCTAAGCAGGTAATAAGCAATTACAAGTTGCAAACTACTCGTCGAATGAAAACGAGAGGCTGTCATCAGACAGTTTAATTTGCGGGTGTGACGGTTTCTAAAGTGTATCAAAATCTATTGATATTAGAGTGAAATATAACTCAACTCACTCAATAAGTCGTGTGAATGACACACAGATGATGGTGAACGTTTTGGTCGTCCAATTGAGATGGTTATTCCAGAAAACATAAAAAATTGGATCTGAATTTCACCTTAAATTGATTAAGTTCTTGACGACTTTACATTACAGCGGTAAACTGTTTTTTGGGTCAGTTCAAATCGTGTTTGAAATTTTAAATAACTATTCGATACTTCGGAAATAGCATCTGCTTGAGCATTTCATGTTTTATTTTGGATTGTAAAATACTGTAAAGTTCAAAGGTATGATTTTAAAACCCACTTTACCCTATATTTCCGGATCCGGAAGTCGGATCCGCATGAAATTCCGGAATTACGTATGGGACCACAGGACCTTTCATTTGAATCTAAATTTGTGAAAATCAGTCGCGCCATCTATGAGAAAAGTTAGAACACATATTTTATTTTTTCTTGCACATTTTACCCCATAAATCCCGAACCGGAAGTCGGATCCAAATAATATTCAGGAATTTTTTATGGGACCTTAAGACCTAAGTTTGTGAAAATCGGTTCAACCATTTCCGAGAAAAGTTAGTGCAAAAAATTGTTACATACACACATACGCACATACACACACATACACACACAGACATTTTGCGTACTCAACGAACTGAGTCGAATGGTATATGACACTCGGCCCTCCGGGCCTCGGTTCTCACAGTGATTGCATAACCTTTCTATATGAGAAAGGCAAAAAAATTTCCGCAATTTTTAAAATATGTATATCAATGAAAAATACTCAGGAAACGTCAAATAAAGGAAAAAAAATGAACAGCCAGCGATGCTTTTATTTCATTTCAGTCGGGGTTAAATAAACGACATAAAATACTAATCATAAGTCAACCACGGATGGCTTTTATCGTATCAAAGAACGCTCACTAGCAAATCTCCACACGATTCAATCAGTGCCATCAAAGAGAGACGGATATCATCGCAGCAACAAAAAACCGGCATGGTACATTTAACATAAAATATACACAAGTGCGAGAGCGAATTTCTCTCGATGACCTGTCTGAGAATCAAAAGTTAGCTCGCTGCTGTGGGGATTCTCTCTGAAGCAACAAACGGTCGTATATTCTCGTTTTGCGATCCGATTCTGTATGGGCAGTGGATAATTGCGATAGAATCATTTTACTATTGCCGCTTATTCTAACTATGTGCATATAACCTTTGTATAAGTTGTGTCTATGAAAATGTATGTGAACTCTCCACACAAGGGTTTTGAAATATTGCAACCTAGTATGAGAATCATCAAGTCGAATCATCGATTCAATTTTCTGCGATAATTGTCAACTTGCGATTCTCTCTTGGTAAATTCCACACAGCACCAATCATTATCAGACTGTAATTTTTTTCAAGGGCCGTGAAATGCTCAGAGTATGAAGTGGAGCGAAGAAATGTAGAAAAATTCTCTCGCGGTTCATGCATTGAGAGACTCGAGTTCTTGTAGCATTCTCTACCGAATTGAAAATGTTGTATGCAATATTGATAAATATCGAGCAGCTTCTGTCAAATTTTCGGCTATCAAAAACACTGAATCAATTATCAAAACGGCATTGGGAACAATATGAAACGATTCTACCGGTGAATGGTTCTGAAAAAAGTATCTACAGGGTGGGTCATTTGAATTGGAAGCATCGGGTGATCCCAAGTAGATGTGAATAGCAAACAAAGAACAAAATAATGACAAATTTTACCATCATATCTTGTCTTGATGTTTCTGTGCTGTCATAGCGATACTTGATATTTTCTTGATATTTCATCAAAGGAATAAAGATATAGTGCAACATATTCATCATCGCCTACTTGACCTTTTTCATACTGTGTATCGTGATAATTAATTTTGTGTACTTATGTCGTTTTCGTTTTTAAATTGCACTACACTGGTGTAGCGAAAGCTGCACTGAAACCGTTCGTTTTTACCAATTGCACTACGCCAGTGCTACACTTTTTCTGCACCGATACCACTGGTGTAGCACTCATCAAAAGTTTGGTGTAGCTCTGTGCAATGGAATCATGTATTGTAGTCAATGGTTACTGTTTATGTTTTCGTCATTTTTGTTCGTTTATTCATGCCTCAGTGTAGCACTGCACCGGTGTAGTGCAATTTAAAAACGAAAACGCCATTAGTTCATTAATATTTGTTCATTAAGACAAACTATGTCAGATGAATCATAAGAAACAAATAAACAAATAAACAAATATGTTAAGCATCAACATTAGTTATCATATCTTATTTAGTTATTGATAAGGTATTCCAATTTAATTGAGTGCAATTGATCCCGAAGTTCAAATAAAATACAATTGAATAAACTGGATTAGAATTACATAAGTTCGGTTTTAATAATAAAATCTGCTATTGGATTGCCAATCACTTCTACTCGGTATTCAATAACTTTTACAGAATTGTCAGATCGACTGATGACATACCGCATTGAAAGTACCATTCCGAGACAGATTTACCATAGAACAGTACACACCAAAAGAACGCGCTGAAATTGTTCAGCTCTACATTCAAAGCGAGGCCAACTTTTACCGAAAAATCATCACGTCAGCCATGGTACATTTCACTTTAAATGGAGGTGTTAATACGCGAAATTGTCGGTTCTATGCCCCTGAAAACCCTCAATTGTTTGTGGAGCAGTCGTTATACGACCAAACTGTTACAGTTTAGTGTGGTGCTTATGTTGTGATACCCATTATTCGTGAAAATAGTTTGAATGGCTGTTGGTTTCAACAGGACGGTGCAACATGCCATACGGTGATTTTGACTTGCCCCCGAGATCACCCGATTTGACGCAGTCAGTCTTTTTTTGTGGGGCTATTTAATATTCAAGGTATAGGTTGATAAGCCAAGAACCGTAGCTCAACTCAAAGACAACATATGACGTGAAATCGACGCCATATCGACCGATACATTGTCAAAACGATGGAAAAAGTTGAAAAAGGGACACATTTACACTAAAGGCCAAAACTAGCGGTAATATATTTTCTTGCACCAAAATAAATTATCGAAATAAAAATAAATAAAATGCTTTTACTTTAAATTACCCACCCGGTATGACTGTGTTCACTGGAGAATGTTATTCGCAGAAATTATATGTTAAAATAGAGTAGGTGAGACAGGGGCAAAAATGTCCACGGTCTTGTACAAAAACTAGTTCGGAAAACAATAATTTCACTTGGAATGTTACATACGTTCGAGAGCTCCAATCTTCAGCTACAAAACGCAATTTGTTTGAGATACAGACCCTCTCTTATACGAGCGCAATCTGGCTCGTAGTGTACCAACCTCGAAATTGAAAACCTCAAAATGGGTGGAGCGAAAATGGCCACTCACATTTTGACATATTTTTAGGATAGGATCAAATATTGTATGTAAATGAAATTTTAATGCTATGTTCATATCCTATAACTTTTGCGTACATGGAAAAATCTTTTTCCATCTTGAAATTACTGATTTTATAAAATCATTATGAGAAATGATGAGCAAAAAAAAAAATTTGAATAAAACAGATTGGTTTTTTAGTTACGATAGAAATCGAAAAGAAGAAAACACGTTTCACTTATAATATGAATAGCTGAATATCGTAGGAAAACAATTCAAGCTTGTGCACACACTATCTGGGTGAGTTCTGCGGGAGAATTCAATGCAAACTTTAAGGTGAAATGTAGCGTCATAAAAGCGCGCAAAATTTTATCCGCGTCAGTTGAACGTACCGTCGCACAAAGCATACCAAGAAAAACGGACACATAGAAACAAGACCTATTTTAATGATTGAGCGCAGTGGAATACGGAAAAGATATGTAAACTTTTTCAAATTTGGGTTGTTTTAGCTAATATTTTATAATTTTGAGTTGCATTTTCAGAGTCTTTGTGAAATTCTGCAACAAACACTTCTTTTCAGTTCTAAAATCATCCCCGTGGAACGGAACAGTAACTGTTTATACATTTCAAAAACCAATTACGGCTCGGCAAAGCAAAATTTCAAAATTCTAAGAATACTTAGTTATGATGAATTCGATTTCGAAAACTTAAGTTTTTCTGGTTTTTCGAAAATCGGTCTAGTTTTTGAATAATTGATCAAAAACGCGATTTTCGCATTCCGCTACATTTCACCTTAAGCGATGATTGTTGAGTAATTTGTCCCAGTGAACGAAGCATTTGTCAAAATCATTCGATGGTTCGGACTTTTTGCTTATCTTTTATAAATATCGTATTTGGAATTATCTATAATGCCTGAGACTTGCGGATTTTTGGACTATTTTGATGGTACGTACTCGAAAATTGAGTTAAAATCAGCAAGTTTTTGTAGAAAACAACACTAAATTTACTACTCACGCTGAGTCTAGAGACTATTTCGTCTCACTGAAACGTAGCCGTATTCGCCTCATCGTTTCGTTTCTATTTTGTGAAATCATAACACAAATAAAAAATATTTTATCATTAGTACTAGAGGCGGACGGGTAAGCATATATTGAAACCCGACCCGTACCCGATCGAAAATAAAAAACTTTTACCCTTACCCAACCCGAAACCCGAAAAAATTCCTAGCCCGATCAAATTTTTTTACCCGAACCCGACCCGTACCCGTTGAAAATGGAAAAACAGGCACCCGTACCCGAACTTGACAAACAAATCTTTTTCTGTACTCGAACCCGACCAATAAGTCTCTAATAAGTGCCACCAGTGCCATTCGATTCAGTGAATCTTAACTAGCTAAAAACACTCACCGAATATGAATTGTCTCTAGGAATATATTATATCAGGTTTACAACTTTGCTTCCGCCGTTTTCCGATAGGTACCGGCTAAGGCTAGTCAAAATACATAGATGATAATGCCTTTAAAGTGAGTGTTTACAGTGCCTAACTGAATGAATTGTGATCGCCGATTCAGTGACAGTTGTTCTTGTTTTCGTATTATTCACGCTCAAAAATGTATGTTTATGTGCCCAATTCTCGCCATTTGCGGGAAGTTTTACTTTTCTGTTACAATTCGAAAAAATGCAACTGAAGCGCATCGAATGCTCTCAGAAAATTACGGAGATGCTGCTTTGAGTAAAAGAATGTGTCGGGAGTGGTTTCAACGTTTTACAAACATGCTGGATGGAAGAGAAAAAAGCTTCAAAGATGAACAACTAGAAGCATTGCTTGATGAAGATTGGTGCCAAACCCAAGAAGAGCTTGCCGAGTCGAAAGGAATGAGTCAGCAAGCCATTTCAAAACGTTTCAAGGCCCTGGGCATGATTCAGAAGGAAACTTGGTGCCGTACGAGTTGAAACCAAGGGACATCGAGCGCCGTCTATTTGTATGTGAGCAACTGCTTCAAAGATAAAATCCTAAGGAATTTTTCCTTCGAATCGTAACCGGTGATGAAAAGTGGGTTCGATACGATAATCCTAAACACAGAAAATCATGGGAAAAGCCCGGGCATGCTACTTCGTCGAAGTCAAAACCGAATATTCACGGTGCCAAGGTTAAGATTTGTATTTGGTGGGATCAGCTCGGTGTGATTTACTACGAGCTCTTAAAATCGGGTGAAACCATCACAGGAGATCGCTACCGAACGCAACTGATGCGCCTTAGTCGCGCACAAAAAAAAAACAATATTAAGAGCAACATGACAAAGTCATCCTCCAATACGACAATGCTCGGCCTCACGTCACAAAAGTGGTTAAAAAGTACCTCAAAACACTGAAATGGGAAGTCTTGCCCCACCCGCCGTATTTTCCAGATATCGCCCCTTCTGACTTCCACCTATTCCGTTCGATGGCACACGGCCTGGCAGATCAACATCTTCAATCCTTCGAAGAGTTGGAAAAATGGATTGCTTCATGGATTCGAGCCGGGATCCGAAAATTGCCGGAAAGATGGGAGAAAGTCTATACAATACTTTGAATAATACATCTGTAAGCACTTTTTCGCAATAACGCTTTTAATTAAAAAAAAACGGCGGAAGTAAAGTTGTACACCTGATACAACCAAAAAATTCAGGAACTAGAACATTTTACTTTTGACGAAAAAATCGACACTTTTGCATTCACTTATTTATCAGGCCAACGTTTAAAGGGCTTGGCCGATGAGATGTGACATTAAATTGTTAGAATTATTGCGTGTGGCCAATTCCGCCTCGTGACCATTTTCGCCACGATCTCACTATCTCCAAATGTGCACAGTGTGCATGTACGAAGCTTAGTTTCTCATAAGTGGCCAAGAAATGCGTCTTTTCGAAACACCAGGATTGCCTAACGACATATCAGTTACACGGATTGGAGTGTATTTGTATGTTCTGCCTCTGGGAAGTAACATCGTTAACCCTATCTCTTTCATTCTGCTTTCATTCATCAAATTCCAAACGGACGGATTCAGAAGTCAAACTACAGCTTGTTTCGTGTTGGAAATTTAGGCAACGTGACAGCGGAAAATGTTTATGCCCATGTCATGATGCACCAAAGCAAAAAAAAAAAAGAAGCCAGCACTCTCAATTGCATAGTGCACAATATTGCATCCCTCCAACGACCGAACGTCACATCAAACACATGTCACAACATCCCCAGAACCAGCCAGAGCCGAAAGGTTACAGCAGCTGGAAAGGAAAAACAAAATAATAATTCCCCTATCCTACCTGAGTCATGCGGCATTTTTTCGAGTGCTTTTTGGAAGCCACATTTGCCTCCTCATCGCAACCCGCCGACGAAATCAATCAAGCGTTATGCATTTCTCCCTCACTCACCATCGACGAGGAGGGAGCATGTGTCCACAGAAAAATACGATGTGTGATCCCGATGATCCCCTGGCGGGTACAGAATTTTTTTTTTACCTTCAAGCGCGTCCCGCAAAGTCGAAACCCCGGGAGTAAAGCTGGTGGAAAATTTTAATTTTCTATTGTTTATAAATCCAACGAACCGAACTTTATGACCAACCAGCACTTTTCGTATCGTGAACCGCTGACGGGTTTCGGTATCGGATGGTTCGGTTCGGTTCGGTTCGGTTCGCACACTCCCGATCCAATCCTGCCTTGGGACTTGGAGACTTCTGGTCGGCACTTTTAGCTTCTTTTTTTTAGTTTTTATTGTATGTTATTCGATTGCCAAACGACACTCGCCGTGAATGAATGGATGCCCTCCTGCTGTCGGTCGGTGGTCTGACCGTTTGTTCCGGACCTGGGTTCACCTGCTGTGGCCATGTGCGTGTGTTTGTTTGTTTACACTTTCACGTCGCTGCACGGTTCAGCGGTGCTGGAAAGAAATTATATCATAGTGGTTTGACGGTTTCTGTTTGTACTTTTGTGGGCCAGCACCCGGCGCGCGTTGGCAGCCATGACGGTTGCGGAAAATCATTGAGACTTTGCAGACGGTCAAGCCCAGGCAAAGGCACCTCACACGGATGTCAGTGGAAGGAAGTGAACGTTTGACCGAAGGATGGTTTTATCGAGCTGGAACAGATTATTTTTTTTGTGCGTACGGTTCATCCTGATGAATCCTTAGTGTTCGACTGGCGGTTGGCAATAGCGGCAATAGAGATTGTGATTGACAGGAAATGAGCGTGAAATGGTACAAAGTAGTATCTATTGTTCATTTTTTTTTGGGATTAGTATTGCGAATAATCTTTCACAAACCAAGTTTTTTTTTTCAATAAAGCTGTTATGCCATTTTTTCGTAAGACTAGTTCCCCGAAAAAAGGATGGCGAAATCTGTCAAAACAGGCTGACTATGAAACGTGTATCGAATTACAGATTGAGCATTTCCCAGAAGAAACATTGTTTTGTGACAAAAAAAATTCGAGAAATCTTCAACAAAGTTACACTGCCCTAATGCATCGACAAAATTAGCCATCGCATAATCAGATATTGATTACCTAAATTTTGGTTTCATCAACTGCCTCCCCGTTGGTCTGGTCCGACATTCATCAACGGCATCGGATGTCAAATGTTGGTTTTGGACGAGACGAGCTTAGCAACAACAAAAAAAAAACAGACCCGCAACCAAAAGACGCGGCTCGTGAAACATGAATCCTGCCAGGTTCGGGGCAAGCTGCAATGCTACACCAATAGAACTGACACACTACCCTGACTTGGTGACACTTTGACTGGCAGGTCGATGATGGTTGTTCGCTCGGATCGAAAAGGGGGTTGCTATGGGAGAATCCCTACAATTCACCCCTGTAGCCATGCAGGCTGTAGTATGACTTGTAGTCAGTCACTCATACAGCTTCGAACGCAAAAGGCAGAGGGAAGCTTACTCTCGGTACACCACAACGAGTGGAATGTCCTCCGGCAATCGCTCGGTAGGATGGTTCAAGTTGGAGTACAAGTGTTTAAATTTGCTCCAGTTAAATTTTTAATCAAAATACCAGTGGCGGTTTGTGTAAGTGGAATAGAGTGGGACCAGCCAACTGGCCTACCAATTTGATTGAAAATTAGGGTGACTTTAAGTCCCTTGGTCCCAGCTCAATAAAGCGCTCTAGATGATTATTATGACTGTACTTTCCGGCAATGAATCGGTCCTTTTCTTTTAGAAAACGTTCCTTATTTTTGTACGGTTTCTGATTGCAATAGCTGCCCAACGCAGTGCCTGCTAGGGAAGTTCATTGCTATACCAGTTTGCCACATTTCAGGACCGGATCAAAATTAATATCACACCACCTAAAGCTGTCTTCAGACGACTTCAACGGCAATAGAAGAAAGTCTCTTGCAAAGTTATTAATAATTCAACATTTGCTCCTTCCGAAAACTCCGATAGTTGCAGTGCACAGGCGGCGAAGTAACAAAAACTGTGCCACTTGGGAGTAGAACCAGACATTCTGCATCGGTTACGAGAAGCCCTGAAAGTGAAGGTTTCTGTATGTGGTTAGGGTTAGAGACAGCAAAAGAGACACACAGAGAGAGAGAGAAAATATTGCACCCAGTTCCGTTCGTAGCATGCAATGTAGAGGCAGTAGCAGTAGATGTCAAGTACTTGGTACAACATCTGACGGCCATCCTATCGATGTCATCGTTGAAAATGATGGCCGGAACAAGAACATGCTTCATGTATCAGTTTCCATGCGCCGTACACTAAGTCATATAAGGGAGAAAGTACTACCAAAACGTTTGTAAGTATAAAAGAACACGAATTATGTTATGTGTCCAGTTGTTAAATGTTTGATGATAGTCAACTTGAAGATTATTACAGTTTCGGATATGAAATCTTAAATCAAATCTCGAGTTGTAATATCGGTGAATATCGCAATAAGCAAAGTATTTAAATTTACGATTATGATTAAACAAATTTAATTTAACAGAAAAGAAACACATTAACAAATTTCAAAGCTTGCATATCAGCCAGTTTCTCAAATGAAGAAAAAGTAACTTTTTTAAATCCACTACATTCGTCAGACATAAAAATTTAGCAAAACAACATAGATTGTTAGCTAGTGAGATAACTAAGTGCTCACGAGTTCCTATCTCATGCTTCCCCGTGTGCCTATGATGACGTTTGGTGAACAGAACGGAGTCGACTGGGTGCTATCGTCTTCTGCGTTAGTAGCGAAGCGAGAGGGTGCGAATTGGTTTGTGTGTGATAACTTATTTGAATTGCGAAAATTATTGAAAATCCTACAACAAAGTCAGTTATTTCGGCTTGACGTCCTATATCTGCAAAAATTTTTCCTCTACCTCTAAATTTATGCTAGGTTCACATACCCATTTTGACTAACGTTTTACGTTTTGTCTTTGTTTCATCAGTGCATAGCAGTTTATGTTGAACTGCTTTCGCGACCAGAGGGCTCAACATAAACCGCTAGGTAGACGTAAAGTTAATACTACTTACAAAACACTTGTTTAATGCCTAAACTGACGTCCCGGACGAAACAAATTTCGGCTTGCTGCTTGTACAGATTGGGGTAATTTGAATGGGAAAGGTAATCTGACTGATGAGTCAAAGACGAAACGTAAAATTAGCCTTTGATGTGGCTTTCATTTATTCAAATTTTGGGTCAACTTGTTTTCATAAAAACCGTCTGTAGTATTCCTGGCAATATTTATAGAATAACAAATCCTCATTACTGCAGATTTGTGATTGAATATGAGGAACTTTTTATTTTCAATTTCAAGTCAAAATTAACTATGTAGGGAAAGGTGTTCGGTTGCCGGCAGTGTTCGATTGCCGCCACCCCACCGTAACTTTTGACAGAAAGCAGATAGGATCATTCCGAGAAATGTTATGTGTGTGTAAAAGCAGCACGTTCTTTTTGTGGCACATACCGAAGCAAACAGACGCTTGTACTTTTTGCTGTGCTCAAAACAAATTTTAATTATGTGAAATCAACACAAAAGTTTTTTTTAATTATAATTAATGATTTAATACCGGATGCTATCAAAATTTTCGAACCAAAGCTTTTTGTAGTAATTTTCAAAATGTCTACCGATTTCGGTTACCGGTATCCCAAGGTACTACCACTCTATTTTTTTCGACAAATCGTGAAAAAATGTCAATGATATGCAGAGATGACAAATCTGCAGATTTTTCTGTAAATTATTAACTTTCGTAGTTAACCTGCAAACCTTTTTTCGTCTTTTTACATACTTTTGAAACTTCGATTGTTTGCCGACATTCGTCGGAACTTACAGACTTTTTAAAATTGGCGTGATCTTTTTGTTGTTGCTAGCTAAACTTATTGTACTAACTGGCATCTCTGGTGATATGCAACATATAGACAAATTGACAGCTTCAAAAACATCCGTCACATAAATAAAAAACTTTGACGATTTATTAATTTTTAGTTTGACGTAAAGCCGCCATGACTAAGTTCAGTTTTTGCAATGACTGAGCGGAAATATATATTAGAGAACCCAAGTGAAAGAAAAACTAACAGAAAAGATGAATTTTTGGAAAAAGATACGCTCAGAGACAGGACTCGAACCTGCGTTCTTATGCATTCCGTGCATACGCACTACCATTTCGCCACTCTGATCTTGTTTTAGCCACTCTAAAACGCGAAAGAGACATAGTAGCAACGTACATCGAACATGGTGTCTACATCCTGGCCGTCACCCGACCGATACCTTACATCCAAATATCTTCTCTGTCCATCAACGCAGGTTCGAGTCCTGTTTCTGAGCGTATCTTTTTCCAAAAATTCATCTTTCCTGTTAGTTTTTCTTTCACGTGGCTTCTCCAATATATATTTCCGGTCAGTCATTGCAAAAACTGAAAAAACTTTGGTTTTCTGGTTTCGTTAGCCATGGCGACTCTAAAAAAATCGTCAAAATCAAGAAAAATGAACTTTAATGCACTGATAAATGCCATTAATTAGTAGATAAGAAGCCAATAACGTATTCAATACCAGGAAGCCATTGAAAGGCCGACCAAATCAACACAACCATCCAAATCATCGGCCAAGAGAGCCAAGGCGAAGTCACCATCAGGCAATGAAGACTTTTGTCTAAAACGCCTCCGCAGAGAATAAATTTTGTTTTTTCTTTGAATAATTGCAGTTTTTACTTGTACTTTCCATTTTTAGCGAAATTTCTTGGGGTGTCGGTAATCGAACACTCTCCCCTAATAATATTAATTTATATCAATTTAAGCCTTAGAACAACGTTGGAGGAAACTTAATTATACAACAAAAATGATGGACACAAGCAATGTAACATATAGAACAAGGCATTGCTATAGGTTCAATAGAATACAAGGTAAAATAATAAACTTTAGTACGTGTAACGTGGAAGAAAAAAGCATAACAAGAACGATGGGTGCTTTGTTCTATTTCGTACACACTATAACGAAAATGAAACTGTTACGGATGTCAGCTACTGGTGTGTGATATTGGTAAAGTACGGTGCTGCGGTTGATAAAAATTTTAGCTATTTTATGATAAGACCGAAAGAATAAAAGAATGTCAATAAATTGAAATTTATTTGAAAAAATAAACATACATCGGAATTTCAAGCTTGCAATTTTCACAGCCGGTAGTGCAGTAATACCGTGCCGGTGGTGTTGTGATGGCAATTATAACAATAACAATAATAATCCCATTACATGTTTTATGCTGCTGATTCATGCTGTTTAGCTTGTCTTACATATGCAAAAGTAAAAGAAACGCAGGCTCGATTCGTTTGTTAGATTTCGTTTAATTGGTTCAATCGAAATAGAGTATGAGATAGTAAGTCTAATGTTTAACTAGGTTCAAAACTGTTCTAATTTGAAGGTCATATTTGTTGCTGGAAAACGAACCAACCTCGGTTATTCGGATCACCTGAATCTGGTTTCCAAAGTATTGTAAATAATGATAAAAAAAACTGCAAAAAAGGATCTCTCTCACTTTTTTTCAAGATGGCCAAACCGATTTTCACAAACTTATAGGTTCAAAGGAAAAGTCTTACAGTTTCATACGGAATTCCTAAATTTTGTCGTGGATACTACTTCCGGTAGCGGGTAGGGTAAACAGGATTTGTAGATTTTGTTAAATTTAGTCCGAACAAACTTTCCTATTAGTATTCAATGGACAGTTGTTTTTATGAGTTCCACAGTAACATTTATGATGTTATGAGTAATATGAGAAAGCCATCATTACACCACTAGGAGGATTAAAACAATTTTTTTGGTTTTATTTATGTTGTATGCAGTTCTTGCGATTCCATAGTATGTTTGCCATATTCAAGCCCACAAAAATCTTTTAAGTTGCATGTTCAAAATAAAATAACTTATAAAAGATAATTAGTTCAATGTTTATACTTTGAAGCAGAGGTGGAAATAAGCCCATTCTGTGCAGGATAATGTGAATCAAGATTTTCGATTGTGAATCAGAAAACCGAACACCGTGAATTAAAAAATAGTACACTAAAAAATCTTTTTGATCTCAAACAACATGTAGGTTAAAAAGTGGACTGCAAGCGCATACGTTTAATTAATACAGCAAACTAGTTTGAATCTGTTCGATAAAATACATACCATTCAATATGTGGAATGAATGCCGCTGCCGAGGGAAACACGTAGAAAGTTTCCGTGCAAAAATCAACACATTTGCTCTGAAAGTACCGGCTAAGATTTTATCCGGTTATCCCATTCGAAGTGGAAAAAGAGCAAACAATCATTGAATCATAATCACTAGCAAAGATTTTAAGAACAGTTGACCAGTGATCTTTAAATCGATCAAAATCAATACAGATCGGTGGTGATTTTGAGCTACTATTATCACTGATTCCTGCAAGATCAAATTACTGGACGATTCGATCAGCTTTGAGCATTGTGGAAGAAAATCACCACATCAAATAGTGATTATAGCGACAAAAGATTTACTTCCAGATGGTTGACGCTGATGATGATGTTCATGCACTATCTAGATTAAACCCAATGAAACGCTATTTGAAATGAATTTGATTTGAAGAAGTTACTGGAGCGAAGAAATTGGCGCAGCGTTTCAATGGTGCGCTTGCATTGGCGTAGTCAAATCCTGCACTCCTGTTACTTCTGAGTATGATATTCAAGCTAAATAGGGTAATATTAATCCACTCCATAGCACGCTTTGTGATTGGACATGTTTTTCTTATCGTTATAATTGTTATTCATCGCAGCATGTAAGTTAATATTATTAGCTGTTTTTATTGATGATATTACTCCACCATGACGGTATTACTGAATAAATTTCAAATACATCACGAAACATTTCTATGCAACCGACGAAATAAACTCACTTAACGAGCCTAAAATTATTGATAATCCACATCCGAGATAATAACAACTATATTGATTTACTGTGAATCAAAAACTTTGCTTATTTCCACCCCTGCTTTGAAGAAAAATGGCTGTCATTTTGTGTGAACCAGAATAACATAAAAACAAGCAAACCTTGCACTGAAACTGCAAAAAGGACATCTTCAAACAAAAATAAGGACAACCGCCCAACAACGGAAACTAGTGAGCGCAGTACTCCTGTTGTACCATCAAACCTACCAGCAACTGCAATTAATGCACAACAAGGCGCGTCTACAGCAACTAACAACCAACCCAAGAATGCGAATTACAAGGAAAACGAAGAAAAAAACGGAAACCAACAACGATACCACCGATGCGGCAATGGAGGACGAGACGAGCCACGAACAAAGTGCCCCTCACTCATCGCAAGATAAAAATGGAAGCTCCCCCTAGAAAAAGGGTGACAACGAGATCCAACGGTAAAAAAATTATTTTATATAATAAAAACATGGCTCATTCGGCCACGTAAAGCTTGTACGCAAATTGGCCTGAATAAAAAAACTTTATAAAAAAAAAACATAAAAACATATCCGTGCTCTTGATGCAACAATAGTTGTGAAATTTGGAAGGTGTGAATAGTTTTGCGTGCAACACCGATAAAAATATGCACGTTAGCATCATGTGCAGAGCATTTCAATTAAAACTGCATGTAGAAAATATGAAATTATTGAAAAATTTTACTTAACTCATAAAATGAGGTTGAAAGCTGAGGATTTTTTGAGTGTAAAAGCTGTGGAATCACAATTGAACGAATTCTGACCTACATTCGTGCTGTATTCATTTCAGTACTAGAAGATGAAGTGTTCAACGAATGTAGTTCGACTCGATAGTAGTTCTTTTCTCAATCGATACAATCAAACATTGCATTTATTTGCATTTAGTTTGCTCTTATACTGTGATGAAGATGGTTATAGTTTTTGCATAAAAGTCGGTCAATATTGTACCAAATTTTCATTTTCCTTGAATGCATACAAACTAAGCTCTGAATTCTCGTTTTTAACAGAACATCACAAACGTCGTAATGTGTGCAATCTACAGGACCGTCAGGATGTGTACCATTCACCGAACGGTACACAGAAAAATTGCTTCGGGTATATTTTCCAACAGCTTCCTTCCACACCATCCTAGTAGGGAAAATTTCAAACATTAAAAGAGAAGTATGAAGAAATTATTGTATTCATGATTGTGCGAGCGAACGAACGATGGAATCCTATTCTAAATTAGGTCCTGTCCTCCATCGGTGAGCAGTGTACCAACCATACTTACTTTAAGCTGCGAAAGGATGGATGTGTATTTTTTGTTTGCAGTCGAATGAACATGGTTCGACTAGCCCCCAAAATGAAAAGCTGAGTGCTGGCGAGCGCAAGAGAGGAGTAAACTAAATATTTGGTTCAGTAGCGCACTCGCTCGACAACATTTGTGGAGTCGACCCGGGTGCAAAAAACCGAGAGGAAAGAGGTAGTTTTTTCTCACCTACAAGTCCACCGTCTATCGTTCCGAACGCGGGCTGCTAGTGTATTGCCTGAAGGGGTGAAATTGATTTCGTTTAAAATGTTTCTACATGCGATGAATGCATATTGAGTACTTTCTTATTATGCAATCCCACTGCTAATGGAACAGAAATAGCACATGCACATTGAACCTGCTGAGTTCCAGGGAACCCTCGAATTGAATTAGCATAAATTTCCCACTGGCAGCCAGACGGTTATAACAATAAAAAGCTGTTTAGCATTCTAAACAGAAACTGGTCGACAACTACTATACTTTACTACAGTTGGTTGGTTTCCATGAACTGTAAATAGTATTGTAGCAACAGCAGCAGTAGCCGACCAGGTCAGAGAACGGCTGGGCGACATGTCACATATCAAACCCGGTAACCGCACCGCATGCAATACCGGATCTTTGCGGGGAGAAGTTCTGCGTTCGTGTGTAATGCTGGTTGATTCCAGTCGTGCGTGCGGACAAGGATCTTGAAGCGTGAAATCAAACGGCAAACTTCCCTTCGTCCTTCGTCCACTGACTGCTGGACTACACCGGCTAGCAGCTGGCTGCGGTGTGATGCGACAGCAGTCGTCCAAACTCCAACGCACCGGAAATTAATACTGACACCACGGCACGGCGTTGATGTAAGAAAGTGACCTACGGAACAGTGGCTGGGAGGCGAAACTTGGTATGGAACCGAAATCAGTCAGTTGTCCGTTGATTTCGGTGTGGTTATTCTGGTGCTACTGTTGATGTTGTGATCATACACAAAATGACAAGAGAATCGAGGTATGGACATTGGTTAGAGGTTTCACATTGAGTAAAATATTTTATTAACGGCAAGATTTTTCTTAGTGTATATCTTTCGAAAATTCCACCTCTTAAAATGAAGTCTGATTTTCCGATGTTATTTATCGGTAAAATGGAAGTAATCGAACGGTCATATTTGATTGGTGTTTACTGAATCCAGTAGATTTTTGACAAATCACAGCAAACTTTATGATCATATTAAGGATCGTTACCGTAGCGATAGACAATAAGTTGCGGCAGATAAATTCAGTGGTCGTATGTTCGATTCCCGTCTTCAAAGGATGTTTTTCGTCAGTAGGATCGTAGCACCAACCACGCAATGGTTTTGTACGCTATCTATCGGTCTATTGAAACAGAAGGTCAATTTCCACGAAAAGAATGTAATACCAAGGCGTTACTTTTGCCAACATTGAAAAGAATGTTGCTTCCAGTGCGGTGAAATTTCTGTTTTCAATCGAATGATATCAGATTAAAATGAAATTTATGGTCACTGACCGTCAGCATATCGATACAAATTCATATGACTTTTGCTCCAATTTTCAGGTGAAGCTCCCAGAATTCATCGTTAGTTGAATAGTCGTACCAAGTCATTTGAAGTTTGGTTGCTCAGTTTCAAGTGCCAAGTAGTCTAGCTGCTACATTGTCTTCGCTGTTGGTAGTGAGCAAGTTCGAATGAATAGAATTATAAATGGAGTGAAGTTTGAAAAATGAAAACTGAAGGAGGAAACCATTAATTTACGTGTATTCTGTATTTGATATTTCAGCTACCTGGTTTGTCTTTTATCTATTACATCTATTATCTTGAACCAATTCGAATGTTTACATAAACCTCATTTGAAGGCCGCTCTCACACTATTGAAAGAGATATTTTGTTACTTCAAGAGATCAACTGACAATGGTTAAACTGAGCTATGATTCGAAGAGATTCGATTGAAAAGCTGATTGTTGCCGGTTCGGTACGTCAGCGAACGTTGTGTGTGTCAGAGTGTGAGGTTTACTGCAGTAGAGAGATCGTCAGTGTGTTTCAAATTCGATTTCAGTTGAATTGAATGAAGTTTTACTGAACTCTCTGCTTCTTGTCATTAACAAGACAAACAATGAGTTTTGGAAGAATACGTAAGAATCCAGTTAGAGAGAGAAAGAGAGTTTCTGTGTACGTATCTGTTATATACTCATTCTGTGAGCGGGTGGGTATGTTGTTTACTTTAAAACTTCTTACTTTTCAATGCATCCTCTTTAAAAATTTACAGTTTAGTAGAGTGAGAAGTTTTTTATCGTGAATATTTTGAGTTGTACCTTTTATAACAGTTTAATTCTTTCTCAGCGCCATAAAAAATTAAGTAAAATATTGTTGACGTGAGACTACGCCTTTGTTTTCTGTAAAGGGGTGAGAATTCGAAATACGGAAACTGAAACCATACAAACAGCGGTCAGATTTTGAACATCTTCAGCACAACCAGTTTTAAACAGATTGACGATTCCATTATTAGCATTATTATTGCTTGGAATAAGGGGGGTTAAGGTTCAAATCCCTACTGAAACTTAAAAACAATATGTTATGAAAACTCTTATCGAAATATATGACGAATTTCGCGCCAACTCAATTTGTTGTCCAAAAAGTAAAAAAAATGAGTCAAATTTTTCAATACTAGTCCTACACTGAAAAAAAAATAATTTTGAAAATTTAAAATTGATTTTCAAAACAAATCCACTGTTGATTTTAATAAAATTTTGTTCCAAGATAGGTGATTAAGTTCCCTACCAAACAAATAATACATTGCAAGATGGTCACATTCAAGGAAAAAAAAAGTTTTTCAAACGATAACTATTTCTGAAAAAACACTGTCTTTATATTGGAAACTGAATTAAACTGAAAGTCATAATCGTCCAAGATACCAATGAATCTTAATTTGTGAGAAAAGTTCAATACCCACAATACCCTATGGTCAGTTGTCCGATATTTGCAGAAAGTATCAGTGCTCGAATAAAAAAAAGTTGGTAAAAATGGCTAGTCCTTTTCTAAAGATGGGCTAGATTTATTTAGTAAGGTAACTTTTTATGTCCGTTACTGATACTTTTTGCTAATATCGGGTAACCAGTGTTTTGTGAAATTTCCTCTTAAATTGCGATTCATCGAATTCTTAGATGATAATGATTTTCACTTTAGTTTAAATTTCGATAAAAAGTACTGTAAATTATTTTTTTCATCAAAATAAAATATGTAAATTCTTTTGTAAATTGATTCAAAATTTTTAAAGTCTATTCGATATGGAAGTTTTTCAGTATTTTTATTAAAAAATTTGACTGATTTTGTGAAAACCACTGGTATAATTTATTGTTTTTACGGTTCGTCTTTGATTCATCAGTGCAGAGCAGTTCAAATTGAACTGCTTAGTGCTAAACTCGGCAGTTCAATTTGAACCGCTAAGCAGACGTAAATTTTCTGCTATTTACAGAACACTTTTTGTTTTGCAATGACCTAAATGGCCTAAATGGCCTAAATGACCAAACCTGCATCGGCCAGAAATAGTCGAAAACACGTTTTCGTTCGGCACGTCAGAAAAGACATTGCACTTCATTGCAAAACAAGAAGTGTTCTGTAAATAGCAGAAACTTTACGTCTGCTTAGCGGTTCAAATTGAACTGCCGAGTTTAGCACTAAGCAGTTCAATTTGAACTGCTCTGCACTGATGAGTCAAAGACGAAACGTAAAAATAATAAAAACGGTTCCGAAAAGAATGTTCTTTTTTTATTCATACATTTTTTTATGCGGCTCAAGATCCTAAAATTAAACAGAGCCGGTTTGACATTGGTTTGAAGTATAATCAAGATAAATTAATTTTTTTACTGGATCTTGTTGTAACCCTTTTTCTCGGGGGAGAGTTACTCCCGTTCCTATCCACCATAGGTTGAGGGGCCGTTGGCTCGCGAGTCACATCTTCTTCCATTTTACCATCGTCGTCGTCGTCGTTGCTGTTGTTTTTAGTGTTTTCGTAGTCGTTGTTTTGGTGCGTAAGAAACGCATCCACATCCGTTGTATTGTCCGGATCGATGTTAGTTGAAGTGGGTTTGTGTTGTTTCACGATTGCTGCAGTTGATGAATTAGCTGAAGAAGCTTGTTCGGTTATTGCTATAGTTACCGGGAAAAAATTCCGCCATACTTCCCTTTCGATGGAAAGAATTTCTCCGTACTGCGACATACTTCCTCGAACGAAATGATCACTAGCCTGCGGGGGAAGGTCATGTACACGTAATTCTATGGCATCGTCAACCACGAACACAGAAATTTTGCATTCAACATTGTCATACACAACACTGTGCACCTCGTTGTTAACCGAAACGAATGCAATTGCATCTATTTCACGTTTAATCATAATTCATACAGAGTTACACGCCTTGTTGAACTGAATCTCATTTACATCATTAACGGCTAGATGCATTCGTTCTTTAAGTAACATTTCAATTACACTTGCTACTGGTCTAACTTTGCAGCGCTTGAAATCAATACACATTGAATTTGGTCTTATAGGCCAAGTTTCAGGATTTTGTAAATCGTAAAGCCGTTTGGCATAATACCGTTTGGCATAACGACATTTGGCATAATGGTTATTTGGCATAACAGTCATTTGGCATAACAGATGAAGATGTTGCTTAATAGAAATTATTCTAATTTACTGCAATTTTGAAAGGTCTAATTTGGCTACGCCTCATCGTTTTTAATGACCTGCTGTCCGGCCGGGGTAAGACTAAGTCTCTTGCTCATCAACAAGTGAACCGTTAGTGGATTTGATTTGTGCGCCGTTCGCTTGGCATAAGAGACTTTTCCATCGAAATTCCGCTGTTTCTTTGTGTTCGAAAAAAAAAACGCAGGATGGCCTCAATCATGGAGTGCTGGATGAACGTGATTAGCACCTTTCATCGTAAAAATCAACAAACTAATGTCGTTTTCGTTTTTAAATTGCACTACACTGGTGTAGCGAAAGCTGCACTGAAACCGTTCGTTTTTATCAATTGCACTACACCAGTGCTACACTTTTTCTGCACCGATACCACTGGTGTAGCACTCATCAAAAGTTTGGTGTAGCTCTGTGCAATGGAATCGTTTATTGTAGTCAATGGTTACTGTTTATGTTTTTGTCATTTTTGTTCGTTTATTCATGCCTCAGTGTAGCACTGTACCGGTGTAGTACAAATTAAAAACGAAAACGCCATAAATGATCGTTTTCAAGGCATCCAAAATTCTCAGAGAATTTTTGTCGAACAAAATTTTCCCACAGCCACAAATAAGTTTCTGTGGAAATGTTAGCAGTCATGTTGACAATAGTTGTATAGTTCAAACATTCTTGTAGTTTAGCTCGAACTTAGCAGGAACTTTACTTACACAAAGCTATAAAATTTGAATATTGAAATCAAAAAGTAGTCGAACATGATCCATTTAGAAGATTTTGTTGTGATTTTTGATGTTATTTCACCTGTTATTGAGGCATTACTGTGCGGGTAGGATTCAATGCTTCTAAAAAACATTTTTGAAGTGTTTTATTATGACAAAATACAAAGAAATCGTTACTTTTTAACAGAGGCTTACTGGCTCTTCTGCTTTGAGTAACAAATTAGTGGCAGCAAAAGCTTCCACATTCAAGAGATTGCGTTCTAACTTATTTACCATGGAGTAAACCCTCTCGTATTTTTGTATAGTAAAATTCAACAGCTTGCCTTGCAGTGTTGTGGCGATCTTCTACTCGTTCCAATTTGTAGATCTTGTTGATTGATGGCCAATTGTACCGATTTCGGCTATACCGGTCACTAACCGGATTACGGTTACAAATTTAGAATAAAATGAAATGCAATAAGGCCCCATACGACACTTGAATTCTATCCCGACACGAATTCCGGTTCCGTAATTGCAACTTTATCAGTGTTTAACATTTCAATCCATCGTTCATAGCAACGATGCAAAAAAGTCCCATTGAAAAGTTATGCTGAATGATGGTCAAATAAACCGACATCGGCTATACCGGATTCCGGTTCCTAATGTACGAAAAGAACTGAAATAAGTTGTGTTCTCGCATAGATGGCTTAACCGATCTGAGAACTGTTTCCAATTTGAAGAAGTTGAAGGCCAAACATACTTTTCAGTATTGTTTCAAGAATAAAGAAAAATAATTTGAAGAGTACCATATTATTATATATGCGAAATGTCTCATTTCACCACTCTCGTCCCAACTTTCTGTTTTTGAATGGAATAGCAGAAATCAGAATTTGCAAAAAAAAAATATCATCCAGCAGTAATTTAAACTCGTAACTTTCTCATATACGGAAAAACCACCCCTGTAGAAATCTGTTCGCAAATTTTCATTTATCTCTTTTTTGTTCATCAATCTTTCCATCCTCCTAAATTTTTTCTTTTTTAAATAAATCAATCGATTTAGATTTTTGTTACTGAAAATGTTTACTAATGAACTTAGAGAAAATCCTAGGTTTAACTTCTAATGAAAACATGGGGTCTAAAATATCGGATCAATTTGAAATATTTCATCTTATTGTACTTATTTTTTTCTCTCTAATCATGTTTTTGTTTTGTTATTTACTATTATGGGTTAAAATTTGGGCTTGTTGAACCAGTACTGAAATCTGCAATGAATCATTCTGCTTGTTTGTTATCGAAACCCACACGCAACTGAAATAAAGAGCCCCTAGGGGAACAGATTACAATTTGTAACTAATTTACATAATCTAGGATTGACTGAGATCACTTCACATACGGCGTCGCTCGATAGGATGAGTGTTCCTTTGGGGTTTTAATTGCAGACAAAAAAACACGACCATAGAGATAAATAACAATCAGATTAGGCAGAAACAACTCACCCAACTCCGGTCAGCAGCAACCACCAACCAAGGTCACGTTTCAGGGCTTAAGTTATTACTCTTCGATAATAGGTAACAACCAACTACCGTGCGTCCTTCTGTCCCTTGCTCCGACGACATTCAGAAGCGAAAGGACAGTCCGGTGAAGACTGGAAATTTAAATAAAGGCACAATGCGGCTGCACGCGATGATTGCTACTTATTCGGTTGGCAGTAAATCACTTCTTTTTTCCTTGCGAAGTCTGCCAACTTTCCAGTAGGGACCGAGTGAGATATGACAACCGTGTACATCGGTGGGATAAGACCTTTATTGGGAGGTGTTCGGTAATGAACATGACATGAACGTGACTAGTGGGGGATGCAGCAGTGCAACAAGGCTAATGACGCTCGTAAAATGGCATGATTGGCAGCCCATGGCAAGATAAAGGAGTCAATCAGCATCTCTTGAACTTTTACCTACCGTTTAGTGGTGCCTATCCGGCCCGGTACATACCGGCGTCGTTCAAGGATGATCTTTTAATTGAGCATTTTGCCCGAGAGGCCCACAAGAGCGCAGCAGCCTTTCACTCGGTAGCACAATCAACTTACCTTAACATTCCAGATGAGATAATAACTGAGAGAATGGGGATTTTTAAAAATTAATTAATTGTCCATAATTGCAGCTGGCTGGTGTTGCACAAACACTTCAAGTTCATTTTAAAGTCACTAAATTGGCACACCTGTCGGTTCCTGCCAGCGGATGTCAGTTGAAGCGGAACTGCCCTCTGCCGGAGGGGATTTCATCGGGAATATTTATTGTGTGGCCACTGAAATGGCATATCGGTGCTGTGACCACACTAAAATAAAACACAATGCATCAAACATGAACATAAATCGTCATCTACCGTAGGCGACATTGGGAGCCGTTAGTTGTTTCCGCGAACTGGGTATTTTACTAAATCCCAAGTTCCCACTGTTGATTGATTGCTAACGCTCTTCCGTTGAGAAGTTCCACTCAAGCTTCCGCTGGTTCTGCCAGAAGGTGTGAGTTAAGTCTAAGTGAGGTAACTTCTACAATAAACTATAGGACTGGTCGTTTCACAGTGACAGTATTAGCACGCATACGGTAGGTGCGTATAATTGTACCCTCTCATAATAATTGAAATTCATGTGGGTTGGCCAATTGGAAACTCAGACTACCTGCGTCCTTTGCCCTCGATTTTTCCCCGTTATTCGTTTTGGTATTAAAGGTGCACGCGGTCGGCAACCAACGGTCGTCATTTGTTACGCTTGATCGGTTCGTTAAAATGTGACGACTCCGAATGGAAGCCGCTTGGGTGGCCGATGATGAAGAACTGCTTGTTCACTCACAAACAAAAAAAAAAAAACAAATTGCGGTTAACAGGCATTCAAGTCGGTTGTATTTTTTGTTCAAAAATCCCCCAGAAAAAAAATAGAAGTACAACAAAATCTAACAAAACCTTAAAGTTAAATGTGGTTTCTCATTGTTGGAAATGAACTGAACAAATTTACGCAAGATCCAGAAAATAGTAATGTTATTCATTTTATTTTGCTTGAGTAGCATTATTTTCGATTCTATTTTCAACCTATAGAGTTTGTAGATTGCAATAAAATGTAAAATCGGATAACTCAAGCTGAGCGATGCTTTGTACACGTTTTCAGAATGATAAACCGAAAATAAAATGGTATATCTTTTTTCATGCATTTTGTTCCAATTGTTGTACCTGAAAAAACGTTAATAAATATTTATTCAAGTGAAAACAAGAATGGCTTATTCGTATTCGTTGGAAAGTACCCAATCGTCGTATGGTCGATACGGACGTAAACAAGAATGAGGGTGATTACTAAGGGATGCTTCTAAAAACTTTTCTTTGAACATTGAATATGAAAAAAAAGTTTATTTGAACATACACTAGCATAACCGTTACAGGTCGTCAAATGGTGAGATAACTAAGTCCTCACAAGTCCCTATCTCATGCCTCCCCGAGCGTCTATGATGACATTTGGTCAATAGAACGGCGTCGACTGGGTGCTATCGCCTTCTGCGTTAGTAGCAGAATGAGAGGGTGCGAAATGGCTTGTAGGTTGAAGCCCATCCTAAAGTGCAGTGTTTATCATAGTATATTACAACATATAATTGTGTTGGTTATTACATCATGTATTTTTATTATTTTTATTATTATTATTATTATTATTATTATTATTATTATTATTATTATTATTAGAAGAGCGTAACTTACACTGCGACATTAACTGTTATATTGTATCATAGCATATTATTTCATATATTATCGTCTTACACTATTTTATGTTATTAAATACTATGTTGTATGGTATTATACTGCATTGCATTATATCATATTATATTGTATTATATTATATTATATTTTATTATATTATGTTATATTATATTTCTATTATGTTATGTTATATTGTGTCGCGTTATGTTGTATTATATTATATTATATTGTAGGGTTTATTATGAGTAGTACTACGTACCTCTGCGCAAAATATAAATTTGTTTTCCTTATAAGTTATCATTTTTAAAGTAACTTTCAACTAAATATCAAGGTCGTCACAAGGTGAGCTTGGTCCTCACTGATTCCTGTTTCATGCTTACCCGTGTGTCTGTGGTGACAAAAGGTCGATGGAATGCGTTGATGGCAGAATGAGAGGATGAGAAATGACATATAAATTCAAGTAATATAATATCATAGCATAACGCAACATATCATTTTATTCATTCATATATTTCATTGTGCTATATTATATTGTTTTTTATTATTATTTTCATTATAATATTTATTGTTATTATTATTAATTTGTCATCAATAATAATAACATATATTATTTTTATAGATGTGGATATTATTATTGTTATTAGAAGAGAAATATTCTACTTCCTACAGTATTGCGAAGATAGAAGATCATAACTGACTCTCTACATTGACTGTTATTTTATATCATGTTTTATAATATATTATATTATATTGTATGACATTGTATTATATTATTTTGTAATCTATTATATCATTTTATGTTATATTAATTTCATTACACTATGTTTCATTGTATTTATCAATATAAAACATTTTGCACGGGGGCGTAAAAGGAGGGAGCATCAGGGCATCGGACGAATTGATGACTGGACGAGGGATTGTGGATAGCCAGCCCAAGTCACTTGAAGGAAACTTGTTTCCTTCTGAAGGTTTGAAATGAGTCTGACGCGCCCTTCTCAAACAAACCATCAGGCGGGTTCAAGCATGTATAGCGATATGCTTCATCCATACACTGGATATTATGGTTGGAAGAGCATCTTTTATTCCCGCGGAATACGAGTAAGTGACTCTACTTACGTATCCGCCCAACCCTTTTTGTTCGCTTTTCGGTAACAGCTATAGTAAGAAGGTGAATGGATGAGTCATATCGGGGCTACTGTAAGTCTACCCGCATCCACTGGCAAGTCCTTGAACTGATGGTGGCTTCACTTCACATCACATCACATCACATCACATCACATACACTAGCATAACCGTTACAATTTTTAACTGTTTTGATAACATGAGTCGTCGAATTCTTCGTGTTTTGAATTTTCGCTCCAAATGACGAATTAAAATAAAATTGTAAACAGACTGCATCCTGTTGTTCCGGAACAGGAAGTCAGATCTGAACAAAAGTCAAACTCAGTCTATTTTTCATAGACGTATAATCTTTTATTTAAGTCTAATTTTGTGAAAATCGACTCAGCTGTCTCTGAGAAAACGAAAAGAATTCTGTTTTCGAGTTCTCGACCACTATTTCCGGTATTTCCGGAACCGGGAACTGGGAGCCGGTATAGCTAAAATTGTTTCAACTAACCAACAGCTAGCATAACCTATTAGTTTTGGGCCAAATTCATAAGGATTTTTACGTTTTTTGCATTATCGCTCTATTTGACAGGTTGCAATTTTATACACACTACCCTTTATTTCCAGAACCGAAAGCTGGATTTGGCTGAAATTCTACACCAACTTTTGGAAACACAATATTTTTCATTTAAATTTGAGTCTACGAGGACGGTAAAACAGCTGAGAGATTGGAGTGATTTTCGGTTTGTAGAACACGAACACTTTCCGAGGAACGATGATCCGGTATAGCCAAAATCAACGTATTTGGTCATCAACTAACCATACCTGCCAAAATTAAGAATTATACGGATATTTGAATCAATTTGGTTCGGGTTTTACGTGTGATGTATTTATTTTGCACACACTTCACTTTATTTTGCACATTTTATCCCGTAACTCTTGAAAAAAGTTAGATCCAATGAAATTCAATAGCGGGCTATGAGATTTTTAATTTGAATCTGAGTTGAAGAAAATCGGTTAAGCACATTTTTTAAATATTTTTTGTACATTTTACTCCGTTACTCCCGAACCGGAAGTTCGATCCAAATAAATTCCTCTAGTAGGCTATGGGACCAAGAGACCTTTCATTTGAATCTAATTTTGTCGAGTGCACATTCCAAAAAATTCGAGAGCACATTAATAGTTTAACCGACCAAACCGGGAGCGGATCATTTCGCCAAAAACCATTTCGCCGAAAGGGTTATTTCGCCGAAAGGGTAATTTCGCCTAAAGGGCCATTTCGCCATACATAACATACTAATTTAATTTAATTGAATTGATGTGGCGCAGCCACATAGCCGAAGCCAAGATGGTTTGGTTGCCCAAAGCCGCCGACGTCGGAAGCGACGGCTTCTTGCATACAAACCTGTAACCGCTTCGTTGTCCAGGTCTACTCAAAGCTAGGTTTCTTTTCTTCAGTTAGGCCCGTACGAGCGGTAGCGTGGTCGGAGAGCATACGAACAAAACGATGTGGCGAAGTCGCATTAGATATTTTTTCATCTGCACTCAGTTATCGGAAAATACCGCAAACAATTGATAGGTACACTAATAAAGTAAAAAAGTTTTTTTGGTAATTCCGTTCTGAGATTCATTAATAAACCTACAAAAATTATGCAAGTCTCTGGATCATTTCAGAAGTACGATTGTAGGTCAACAAAACGGGTGTAAACATAATCTTTTTTCATTTGTAGTTTGTCTTTTTAATCAATTCCAATCACGAAATTAAGACTAATGAAGAATTCGGCGAAATTACCTATTCGGCGAAATGGCTTTTGGTGAAATGACTCTTTCGGCGAAATGACATTCGGCGAAACGGCTTTCGGCGAAATGGCATTCAGCGAAACGGCTTTCTTAGACCGACATATTCGAAAATGACTTATTTTCATAGTTAATAACAGATCGGCTGAAAAGTTCGTATCGTTTCTATGAGAGGGCGCCACTAGAATTAAATCCATACCATTTTCAGTTAGTACCAACCTTCAAAAGATACGTGTATAAATTTGACAGCTGTCTGATTATTAGTTTGTGAGATATTGCATTTTGAGTGAAGCTACTTTTGTTATTGTGAAAAAAATTGAAAAAAGGGAGTTTCGTGTATTGATGAAACACTACTTTTTGATGAAAAAAAGTGCCGCCGATTCCAAAAAATGGCTTGATGAGTGTTATCCAGACTCTGCACCGGGCGAAGCAACAATTCGTAAGTGGTTTGCAAAATTTCGTACTGGTCATATGAGCACCGAAGACGATGAACGCAGTGGACGTCCAAAAGAGGCTGTTACCGATGAAAACGTGAAAAAAATCCACAAAATGATTTTCAATGACCGTAAAGTGAAGTTGATCGAGATAGCTGACACCCTAAAGATATCAAAGGAACGTGTTGGACATATTATTCACGAATATTTGGATATGAGAAAGCTTTGTGCAAAATGGGTGCCGCGTGAGCTCACAATCGATCAAAAACAACAACGAATTGATGCTTCTGAGCAGTGTTTGGAGCTGTTATATCGAAATAAAACCGATTTTTTTCGTCGATATATAACAATGGACGAAACATGGCTCCATCACTTCACCCCGGAGTCCAATCGACAGTCAGCTGAGTGGACTGCAGGCGATGAACCGAACCCAAAGCGTGGAAAGACTCAACAATCGGCCGGTAAGGTTATGGCGACTGTATTTTGGGATTCGCATGGTATAATTTTCATCGAATATCTTGAAAAGGGAAAAACCATCAACAGTGACTATTATATAGCGTTATTAGAGCGATTGAAGGACGAAATTTAAAAAAAAAAAAACGGCCTCATTTGAAGAAGAAAAAAGTTTTGTTTCACCAAGACAATGCACCGTGTCACAAGTCGATGAAAACCATGCTGAAATTGAACGAATTGGGCTTCGAATTGCTCCCTCATCCACCGTATTCTCCAGATTTGGCCCCCAGTGACTTTTTCTTGTTCTCAGACCTCAAGAGAATGCTCGCTGGTAAAAAATTTAGAAGCAATGAAGAGGTAATCGCTGAAACTGAGGCCTATTTTGAGGCAAAGGACAAATCGTACTACAAAAATGGTATCGAAAAGTTGGAAGATAGCTATAATCGCTGTATCGCCTCTGATGGCAATTATGTTGTATAATAAAAACGAATTTTGGCAAAAAAATATGTGTTTCTATTAAGCGATACGAACTTTTCAGCCGAACTGTTATAACACATGTTTAATATATTCTAAAATATTTTTAAGTACTAAAACATGTAAGTTGCTTGAAAGGTGGAATATGTTTGACACATATTTCATTCATTCTTGAAAATATCAGTCCTTTTGAGAATTCCGTTCTTATGAATTGTGTCATCTGAAAATTTCATATTTTTTTGCTGTGTAGTTTATTTATCCAATAAATTTCCTCAAAGATGCCTGAACCGATTTCAAACACATTTTCGACGGATTATTTTATAAGTTTTCAAGACTCGTGGCGAGCACATTCGATCCGGAAGATATAATGAATAAGTGCCGTAACCGACAAATTGCTTTCTTTTCATTCCGCACTATTTTCCCAAAAAGACACCAGCTATCAAGTACAAATAAATTCTTGTTGATATTTTTTTATATATTCGGGAGCGTTAACGAATTTGCGATATAATACCTTGATCAGTTAGTTCCCGGAATCACCACCGTATGGCGCTCTCAGTCGCCCGATTATATTTTTTTAGGTTGCCATATCTGTCATATGGCATTGCATTAAATTTTGCGTTAAATGCGGTTTCAATGATGCGACGATATTGCAAATGTTAGAAGAGTGTTTCGAAAACAATACTCTGAAGAAAACAGTCGTTTATCAGTGGTGTTTGCGTGAAGCAATTTGCCGTAAAAGACCAGATTTGTGGGCAAACAACTCGTGGAACTTGCACCACTAAAACGCACCGTCACACAATGCCATCGTTAACCGTAAACATGTGGCTAAAAACGAAACGAATACCATTTAGCGACCACCGAAATCACCTGATTTGGCTTCCAGCGATTTTTTCCTATTCGGTCGACGCAAGAAACCGCTCCGTGAAAACATGTTTTGTGTATGATCAGTATCTAACGGGGAAAACAGATTAAAAAAGTGGCATTCGAATGCAACTATATAATGGAAAACACGAAAATGTTACTACAATGTTAGATACTAATCATATTAAAAACTAGCTTAAGACGACTCTACGTCTTAAAAAAGACTAAAACACAAATTATCAATGTTTTTGTGATTAACCAGAGCCAATCTGAAAGAGTTTATGTCGAAAAATGTGGAAATATATCGGAATGAAACCAAAATTGGTTCATTAGGTTCGCCATAATGGTTATTTCAATAAGAGTAAACACGCACTTTCTAATGATATTCCAAGCCGAAACAGTTGAATGGAAATATAAGTATCAATACTGTAATCGAACTAATATCACTGATACCAAAAAAATACTTGCTAATTTCAAGAAAAAAAAGTTTTCATAACATTATGAGAAAACTTGGTAACCTTGCGATACGAAATGAGATGAAAACAAGGCGCAAGTGAATTAAGTGCAAATTTTCACCTCATTTTTTCGAAGATTTTTATTACTTAGCGGGTAATTGAACAACAAATGAAACAGTGATCAAACAACAAATGAAAAGTAAACAGTACTAATTATGAAGTCATCCTTCATCGAATAGTGGTATAATTATGTGAAATAGTGACTATGTTTTGAATCGAATCAATTAAAAAATGTTAAGAAACATGACGAACTGTGAAACTTGAGACGAAAGTGTTTCCTAAATTGGAAAGCGAAATTATTTTTAAATGAGATCAGTAACCGTGAACCAGAAAACTCAGTAATAGTGTAACTTTATTGATCCTTCGTTAATCTTCGAAGAAGAAAACATGTGAAACAGCTCATTTCCATTGATTTCCCTTTAAGTTAGATTACACGATTATTTGTTAGATGAATAATAGCAAACGAGCGTATTTTTTTTCGATGAAAAACAGTACATTTTTCAGAAAACTAGAGAAAATACAGTACATCAACTTTTAAAAACACAGTACATTCTGCAGTACGCATTTTATCTTGAAATAGTGAATATAAATAAATCAAAATAATTATCAAATAATTTATTTTCATCATCTCAATAGTTTTCATTATTTCCCTTTGGAACTGAATATATTCAGTTGAAGAAAAACTAAAGAAAATAAACGAATTAATCATCAATCGGCATTGCCACCACATGAACTTGAAATAAATACGCATAATTTAGGTCAAAAATACAGTACTGTATACTGTGAATTACAGTACAGATACGAGCGTTTTTTTTTTTTTTTTTTTTAATAACAATTTATTGGAATATGAGTTAAAATTAAATTATTAAGATTTAAATTGGGTGTTCAGCCACAAGTGGTGACTTTTCAGCCCTGTTATATATATATATATATGATTTGGTTATTACCATGAAGACATCATTTGCTTCCGCAATTCTGAGATTTTTGTGTAGGGAAAATTCTAAACCTACTTGTATTGTGTAATGGGGAAAAGGAACTTATATACTAACTTACTAACTAATACAGGGAGCGAATCGATTCAATTGTAGATTGCATCGATTTTTGTCGCAATTTGCTTATAATATTATGTGACATTACATCTAATGGTTCTATATTTGTGAGTCTGTGTAACTCATTTGTACTAAACCAGGGAGGACGCTTCAGAATCATTTTCAGAATTTTATTCTGAATCCTTTGAAGCGTTTTCTTCCTGGTGGAACAACAGCTTGACCAAATTGGTACCGCATAAAGCATGGCTGGTCTGAAAATTTGTTTATAAATTAACAATTTGTTTTTTAGACAGAGCTTAGAATTTCTGTTTATAAGAGGATATAAACATTTAATATATTTATTACACTTTGCCTGGATTCCTTCAATGTGATCCTTGAAAGTGAGTTTTCAGATACGAGCGTTAATAATAGCAGTTATAGGCTAATGCTGAGCTAATGTAAAAAGAATCACGAACACGATATCTTGTAGTGACTACGCTGATTCGATTCTTCAATCGCTAATTGATATTTAATATACCCAAGCGAACACGGTGTGCAGCAGACAGCAGACAATTGCACCGAAACACAACATAATGCAAAAGCGACAATCCAGCAAGCGAACACATTTACTCTACAATCCAGTCAACAACTCGCTGGACGAGCTACATGCTTTATTTACAGAGAAGCACGTACTAAGCAAAGAAATGTTATTCAGCTTATATTTAATATTTCCTCTTTTTGCGAAACTTCATACTGCTAAAGAAATTCGAGGTGTAAGCAACGATCAAAACAGTCGGCCGTGCGAGAGAAAGCAAACGAATAACATCATGATGGTATGTTGTGATTGGTTCGTTAAAACAAATATCGATTCAGACCAATTTTTTAATAGTATTCTATTGAAATACTGAAACACCGTTGCCATGTATATTTAAGTTAAACGTTTTTGAATAGATTGGTTAAATGATAAAAATCCATCAACAAGTGACTGAGTTATTATCGTTCAAAATTATGACAGAAATAGTTTACGCGGGTAGTTTTGAAACTTTTAATTGACACCCGGCCCTGCATACTGAAGAGTAAGGCATTTTTAATGCCAAAAAATCATATGGTTGGCAGCGCTGATTAACACCACGAAATAAGGTTAAATGATGCATAATTTTTTCCTGTAAATAACACCTTTATTTCAACATAATAGCAGTGAAATAGGTGGAAGGATTCACAACCATAGAGAGAGTTTGATTGCATTTCATTTCCCTAGCCTAAACAACATCATCCACTGTGCAAACGAAACCCGAGCAAATTTGTCGCAATCCTTGCAGGTTTCCATCCAATCATCACCACCATCGCATCGTCGTTCCCACCGCAACCGAGTCAGTGGTTGTTTGATGTTTGATTTTTCAATAACAGCTCTGCAGTTTGTGTCACACTTTGCGGGAGCAAACATCGAGAAGCACCCGGGGGTACCAGATTTCAACGGCATGCCGAATGAAACCTTTTTAACGACCCGCGTCAGCACTTTTGCGAATGTTGTATACACATGTCCGTATTTGTCTGGTGCTTTTCTCGGCGGTTTTTTTTCTCTACACGAAGCATGATGCTTGCAACAAATTATTAATTGTAATAAAAGCAATCATAACAATAACATTAACTGGTTGGCATGTTGGTTCGTGCATTAATGGATTCCGTGCCGTCATGGTTTGGGGTCATGCCGGCTCGACTTCCGAGAGGTGCAAGAGATTCGGAAAGCAAATACATATGAACCGGGTTGAAAGTGGTGGGCTATCGACGGGAAGTGGACGACGTCAAGTCAGTCAAAATAATAAGCCTATTTATTCGAGGCATATTATAATTCGGATCTACTGTGGCTCAATTGCGGATTGTAATGATGGTGCCTATTTGCTGTAGATAGGTTAAAAAAGGCAGACCCGAAACGGAAAGCGATGCACCATCACTGAGCCGTGCCATGGGTCAAACGGGGGGTCTTGTTTTGTGAATCGGTCTTATCTCGATGATTTGGTTCTAATTGAGTGAGAGGAAGTACGATTAAGCTATTTTCGTGTGTACAATTCAGCGATTCCGATTGAAATAATGACTCGAGTCTTCTTCTGAAGGCTATGAAGAAGTGTTTGTGCAACAGATAAAGCCGTCACTCAACGAAATAGATTTTCAATCATCGATTCCAGTAAATTACTGCTCAAAAGGGCAATGATCAAACGAATCATCATGCATGAAAATTGGAAAGGAATCGTATCAGCAAATCAGGTTAACTGGAGCCAACTGAATGAAAAAGGTAGTCATCATTAAATATTTATGAAAAATTTACTTCAACTACCGTCAAACACAGCATCGAACAAATCACGTTCAAGCGCCACTGCCTGCCTGCTTGCCAATCGACTGACCAACGATGGACACCGCTCCTATCTACCAATAATAATAATAATGTATGTGTTCGAAAGTCCACATACTTCGGGGCCCAAATCGCCGCCGGCGGTAAAAGATCAAACGGGAAGAAAGTCTATCTTGACATGACCTCATATTTGAGTACATCATCATCATCATCCTCATCGCTAGACATCTACAGAACAACATCGTCGCCGGTGAAACCAACTCTCGCCGGCTGCATTGCTTCTTCCCGCCGCGTCAGTCACCATCCTGCAGCAACCAGCAGGTCTAGATTATTAATTAATTAAAAAATAACAACCGAAATTTCCTCCATGTCAAGTCAATAACCGAAGCTTCTCGGTCGGGTAGTTCGTAAGTCGTCTAACGTGGGAAAGGCTTCCCATATTGTTTGAAGTTGGTCCCAAATTGATTGAGGTTTTTCGATGCCCTCCCATTCCTGCCGGCTAAATTGATAAGAATTGTGCCGGGTTCGGTTGGAAGCAATCTACTGCTGCCGAGCAAGATGTAATCACATTCCCAAAAGTTTGCTAGCATAACCGACTATCGGACTGTTGGGCGATGAGAGGCATCGGGAGGTTGCGGGAAATCTTCGCCCAAGAATTCCAGTGAATGTCGACATTCGCCAGGTTTGGCCTTGTCAGTCGCCCGAAGACCCAAAACAGTGACGCCTGTGGATAAATGTTAAGAGGTAATCAATATTAGAATCAATCGCTTCTGACTGCGCCCGAAACGATGCGATGCGGACAAATTCCTCGAATTGGGAGCAGAAACATCAATCAGTTCACGTATGAGTTGCGGTTGGTTAAATGAAAGTTAATGCCTACGGGTGCTGCTAACGGAGATGAAGCATTGCGGCGGTTGGGTTTTGTTTAAAAACACACCGCGTAAAAATTTTCGTTTGAAAATCATACAGAAATTTTTAAAATTTTCAAACGTTGAAATTATTTCAAATGTTGAATAGTTTTTCAATTAAACGTTTGCAACTGTGCTCGGTATGCAGTGTAATAGCATTCAACATGAGTGATCCCTACACACACGGATTCAATCGCAAGACACACCTGCTTCTAAACAAATTCGGCGACAGCTTGTAATTACACCACCAACGAGGATATGATTAGACTAGAAAAGCTTGATTCAATCAAAGTAAAATTTTTAATTCGCTATGTATGACACAAGGTTCTTCCACAAGTTGTACGCACTCTCTGTGATGAGCTGAACTAGGGCGTCCGTAGTTTCACATCGTGATGTCAAATAACTTGACAATTCAAACTTCGTTCTCAGAATTTGATTTACAGAGTAAATATTGTTGATGACGCACTTCTCTTCCAAATTTTTGATCAGGCAAGCAATTTGTAATTGCACCAAAGATTTTGCAACCCTTCATCACAACTGCCCCAATGAGCAGTGAGATAAACATCAGAGAGAGTTTCAGTTCGAAATGTGGCCAAAAAAGTGGGCATTTCGAAGTCAAATGTTTTTCGTGCTAAAGAACGTTTGAATCTTCGAACCTATAAGAAGCAGAAACAACCAAAACGTAATCCGAAACAAGAAGCATCGATCAGGCCGAGGGTTCGAAAGCTGTACAATACGATTCTTGCTGGAAATTTGAACTGCATAATCATGGACGACGAAATCTACGTGAAACTCGATTACAAATGCTTGCCGAGACCACAATATTATACGGTGCGAGAAAGGCCAGTGTTGAATCAGTCCGAGACTTCGATTGAAGTCGAAAAATTTGGTAAGAAAGCTATGGTCTGGCAAGCAATTTGTAGCTGCGGTAAGATTTCGAAACCCTTCATCACCACTGCTTCAGTGAACAGCGAAATGTACACCAAGGAATGTTTACAAAAACGACTTCTACCATGATTCGAAGCCACAAGGATCCTGTTGTCTTCTGGCCAGATCTTGCTTCTTGCCACTACTCGAAATCAACGTTAGAATGGTATACTACCAAAAATGTCACTTCGTCCCAAAAAACCCACATTCACCTCACATGATTTTCACCGTGAAATGATACCGATAGTAAGGGTAACAATCACTTCACTTGGTTTTCACCGTAATAAGGGCCTCAGAGAACTCTTGACAGTTGAATGTTGGAAGATCGGTAACCTCTTTCATTTATTTATTTTCTTGGTTCTACTATGGCTTAGAAGCTATATGAACTCTCTTAGCTCTATAATTGGACTATGACAAGTCTTAAAGCGCCAGTTCTTATCAGCGACATCTCAAATACCCTTATATAAGGCTTGTTCGCGACAAAATCGGGACACCTCTAAATGCGTATATCTTTTGAAATATTTCATCAACCAGTGGAATATTTCGCCGAATAATTAACGTACACACTTAGAAAATTTTGCAACATTCGGTAATTTTTTACCGAATTTTCAACAGCTGAACGTTCGGAAATAAGTTCGGTAATTGAATTGATTACAGTTCGTTCTGTAATATAAATTTTGCAGACTTGTTGAACAACTACCGAAAACTGTAAACCAAATGGATGAAGCTAATGGTTAAAATTTTAAATTTGAATGGATTTTTGGATTTCAGAAAACAACACCAATGTTCAACTTAGGTTTTTCAGATTTGGATATTTTTCATAGAAATGAGTGAAAGAAAATCAAACCAGTCGTGGCTACGATTTTACTGCACTTTACATCCACGAAAATATAAAAAAATATCAAGAAAAAATGCTACTTCTTTTTCGGAAATATGAACGACTTTCAAAGCAATGCACAATCCGTCGAGTCCTCCAAAAATTACGCACAAACGATATGTATAGGCAGCAAATGGACATAGTGATATAAAATTTTTTTTCTGCTGAAAATAAAGCTTTCAGTAGCTCTAAGGTTTTAAAAACTGTACTTCGATTCATTCCACGAACCCTTCAAGATTTTCTTCGTTCAATTAAAAAAAGTCACTTACTGAAAATTTTAAAAACTGTTTGACAGTTAGTTTTCACGACGATCAGTATATACAGAGGTTCGGTTATTGGAAGATAACTTGCACCGTACGGACGGTATAATTTTGACCGTACTCGGCGACTATTCAGATTTATCGTATGAATAGTACATCTGTTTGCGGAATTCTGCGTAAAACTGAGCATCCTATAAAAGTTTGCATAATTTTTGTAAAGTAAAATTCATGTACAGAAGAATCGATTATTTCTATTGAATACCGAAAGTTTTCGTCAAAAAAATTACCAAACAATAGAATCAAATCTTGTGTATGTCTGTTTATTGTGAAACATCAATTTTTTGTGATACTTCAAGTTTTTAGTTAAAAGATGACGTCGAAAGAAGAGCAAGTGCGAAAAGCAATTGCGTGCGGTCGCAATGAAAAGCCGGAGGTGTCCGTAAGAAAATTTGCAAAAAAAACTTGATTTTCCTGCAAACACTATCCATAACGTTAATAAATCTTTCAATATACTATTGACAACAGCTAGGAAGGCTGGGAGCGGCAAAAAAAACGGATCTCAGGAACCACCAGAAGAACGCGAAGGTAAACCAAAAATAGCAGAAGACACCAAATCTTTCGTTACGTACTGATAAATAATAAATGTGTCCAGCTTTCGTGCATATTTCCATGCACCGAAGTATGAAGTCGTTCAAGGTGGAAACTGTACCGGACAATAGCGATAAACAAACTTTAGGTAGCTTCCCAGAATTTCTTTTTATACTGCAATTTCTTTTTATACTGCAACGGAACGGCGTAGAAGTACATTTCAGGACGAAAAATAAAACAAGTTTCCCAAAAAATAATTTGTTTGGCAGGCAATACGTAGCTGTGGTCGAGCCAGCCAAAGTTACCGAAACAGTAGACAAGGAAATATACCGTGAAGAATGCCTCCCTTGCTATTTTGGATTGATTTGGCATTTGGAATGGTATAAAGCGAATGGAGTCTATGTTGTACCGAAAAAGGCGAATCTACCTAACTGCCCGTAGTTGTAACCTAGCGAGCGGTATTGAACTCTCGTAAAGAGAAAACTCTCCCTGAATATAAACAGTAAGTTGCATCTCAAGGAAAATGTCGAAAACAGCTAAATCGGTTATAGAGAGGTCTGCACAGACGCTAATGGCTGTAGTAAACTTAAAAGTTCATACATTCTGCATGCAGCCCAATTGAACTTAATCTGTCCAGATTTTACTTAGCTTGAGATGGCTAGATATAAACTGTTACCCCAATTACACAGCTTAGAAACTTAGACTTACTGATCATTGAGCTTCGAGCATAATAAAGAACAATGTCTATACTGACGTTTCCGACGAAATCAAAACTGACAGCAATCTGCGTTTTGTTTCGTCGGAGACATCAGTAGTAAACATTGTACTTCGATGCAATTTGAAAAAGTATCACTCACTGTAGAGTTGACCTTTACGTCTACTTATCAGTTTCTGTTGAATTGCTAAGACGCACTAGCAGCTAAAATACTCGTTTTCTTCACGTTTCGTCTTAGACTCGTCAGTGCAGAGCAGTTCAAATTGATCTGCTAAACTCGGAAGTTCAATTTAAAAAAATAAGCAGACGTAAAGTTGATGCTACTAGCAAAACACTTATTATTTTGCATCGAAGTGCCACGTCTTTACTTACAATTTGAACTGCTCTGCACTGATTACTCTAAGACGAAACGTGAAGAAAACGCGAAAACGGTTATGTACCCTAAACACAAACATAGGATAACCCCTAAATGAGTTAAAATACAAACTGCAAATGCAATTGGTAAGTCGAAGATGAAGTGCAAAAATTAAATGAAAAAAAACTTTACGTTTGCTAAGCGGATTATGTCGATTCAAAACAAAACATGAATACGAATCGTAAAAGTGAGTGAAATAGTACAGTCTAACCATGAGGCACTAAAACCCCAAAAGGCAGACATTGCGTGGCGTTGCGTGCGGAGAACTAACCAATGGTTTCTTTGTCAATTTAAAGAAACATAAAATAAAAAAGTGTACTTATTATATTATGGAACAATACTAAAATCAAAACTTAAGTATACTTTTAGAGTCAACTATCTGGTTGCACTGGGAGACCAGCTGAATTGGAAAAGGGGAGGATTCACCCAACAACTAATTCACAACCACGGAGGATATACAGGAAATGACGCACAACAAGAAAAAAAAATGAAAATAAGTAAAACAGGAAGAAGGACTAAAAGATAAAAGATGATAATAAGATCAGGTTACAGGTAAGAGCTACAAAAAACGCTCTTACCTGTAACCTGATCTTACCAAGAAAGATGTGTAATCGGAGAGAAACGAATAAAAGAACAAAACAGTTTTTGGCGAATAAAACACCTAAGTTTAAATTTGATGTTTTTAAATTTTCAATGACGATCATATAAAAAAACTGAGATAGTGAAGGGAAACAAAGGGGTATACGGAAAGAGAAATGCACGAAAGATGCACAATAGGGAAAACGTGAAAATTGGTATTTGAAGCTACCAGTAATAAACGGGAGAGGGGTGTATATATGTGTGTGTATGCATCGAATGATATCACTCATTTTTCTCCGAGATGGCTGCAGCAATTTTCCATAGGTTGCTTTTGAATTTCATCCGAATCGGATTTTCGGTTCCCGAATTATAGGGTAAAGGTTATTAAAATTTGCAAACAATGCAAAGTTCTCCTAAAGTTGGTACAAAACTGTTTCATTTTATAAAGACTGTCCCAGAAAGTATGAACGCATCCAAAAACCGCTGCCATTTCGCAATGGTTCAGAATCTGTCAATTTTTATGGCTGCGTCCTGTTGTTTACACTCTTCTCTAACCACTTGTGCAGTTGTTTATTCGTTTTCATTAGTTTGTTTCGAAATGCGTGGTCTTTCAGCAGAACAACAACCGAAAATAGGTCGAAAAAAGGTCCTGCTAACCCTCAGTTGGATAAACGTATACTGAAGGCGTTCGAGCAAAAGAAGGAGGTTTCAGATCGGGATGTGGCCAAAAAAGTGGGCACTTGGAAGTCAAATGTTCTTCGTGCTAAAGAACGTTTGAATCTTCGAACCTATAAGAAGCAGAAACGACCAAACCGTAGTCCGAAACAAGAAGCATCGATCAGGCCGAGGGTTCGAAAGCTGTACAATATGATTCTTGTTGGAAATTTGAACTGCATAATCATGGACGACGAAAGCTACGTGAAACTCGATTACAAATCCTTGCCGGGACCACAATATTATACGGTACGAGAAGGGTAAGTGTTAAACCAGTCCGAGACATCGATTGAAGTCGAAAAATTTGGTAAGAAAGCTATGGTCTGGCAAGCAATTTGTAGGTGCGGTAAGATTTCGAAACCCTTCATCACCGTTGCTTCAATGAACAGCGAAATATACATCAAGGAATGTTTACAAAAACGACTTCTACCCTTGATTCGAAGCCACAAGGATCGTGTTGTCTTCTGGCTAGATCTTGCTCCTTGCCATTACTCGAAATCAACGGTAGTATGGTATACTACCAAAAATGTCACTTTCGTCTCAAACGACATGAATCCACCAAATTGCCCACAACTTCGACCAATTGAGGAATTTTGGGCATTAACGAAGGCACATCTTAGGAAACATGTTTTGGCAGCCGAAACCATTCAACAGTTCGAAAAAGATTGGAAAAAGTGTCACAACTTGTCACCAAGAAGTCTGTACGGAATCTAATGAGAAACGTTCGCAAGAAGGTGCACCAGCTAGTCTACAATGGCTAAGTAGCAAATGTTGAGAATAATATTCTGTTGTTGTAGTCTAATATTATCAGTATATCGAATAAAATTTGAATATCTAACACTTGTGAATTATTTACAGCGAAATCAAAGTGCGTCCATACTTTCTGGGACAGTCTTTAGGCTATATAAGTCACGTGTTAAACGACCAAACTGACTTCGACTGTTTCGACTCCCAGTGTCCGGTTCCGGAAGTATCACAAAATGTGGCCAAAAACTTAAAAACGGAACCCACTCATTTTTATCAAAAATAGCTTGACCCATTTTCACAAACTTGAGCTCATGTGTTGCTATTAAATAGAACTATAGGGTAAAACCTTATTATTATTTAGATCGACGATTCAAAAAAGAAAAAAATATTCTCAATTTGACATAATTAAAAATTGAAAATGTTGTGGTAGTTTATATTTTCAAATAAACTCTCCAATTTTTATTCCAGTTTGAAATAAAATTTTGCGCCTCTAGTGATATTTATGAAAATATTAGTAAGATGAGAAAGGCATGATTATACCACTTGGTGGATTAAAACAGTTATATCCCACACTTCGTATTCTGCAAATAGTAAGAGTATTATTTGATGCAGACGGATTTTTAGTGTCAGTAGGAACGTAGTACTAGCCATGCAATGATCCTGAACGTTAAGAATCGTCTGCGAAGTCTGTTGAAACAGAAAGGACAAATTCCACAAAAGGAATGTAATGCCAAATCTTTGCTTATTAATTTTAAGACAACTTTTCGGTTTATATTGAGACGCATGGCGGCACTAGCAGTTCAACATAAACCGATAAGGCACTGATAAGGCGAAGACAATGCGAAAATTAAAAATTAAAAAATCATGTGCGTTTTGCACAAACTTGGTCACCAGTTAGGGGGAAGCAGTTTTTATGTACTTTTTTTCATTTCTAACCTTGACATCATGAACACAAATGTTTTGATGGAATATCAAAATGATTTGATTTAAAGCTTTTCAAATAAAGTGCATCAAATTCTGGAGGGATTGCTCAAACTGCACGAAACTCAACAAATTTACATCACTCGCACGAATCATTGGAAAATGAATAGTGCAAAATCTGGTATAACACTGATAATACCGTGTATACGGCTCTTAAGCTCGGATAAATAAAAAAAATATTTATGATGAATCCACTTAAAAATCCAAGTTTCCAAGTCAACGAGTTTTTCTTTGCAATCGCTCGATCGCTCTTGTCACATTACTGCGGGGCAAAATCTGATGTGTTTTGATACATGCGTCAATTTTGAGCATACCGCTCCATCAGTCCAGTGTTGCAAACCTCTTGCGCTTTTGTGTTCAACAATGGAGATTTGGGCTTCCTTTCGCGCGTTCTTAGGTTCCGATCAGTCAGGTTTTATATTGGCGTAACGATTATAATTATGCTTAATTTGTTTAATTTAAATAAATGAATAAATTATTCCTGGCAGTCGGTGCTCCAGCTTCCAATCCCGAACAAGTGCGGAATTGGATCTCTTGCTGGCTGACTGGCGTGGCTTCAACTTTTCACCGCCACGTCGGTCGGTCGGTTGGTCGGGCGGTTGCGGAACGATGCTGTGGGTTGACTTGTTTACTTTCCAAGTTTCGAAAACTCCGATTCCTCGGTACTGCGTTGATAGAGCGTTTCAAACGCTAAAGTTTTCCAGATTGAGCTAAATTAAAGCTGCCGACTGGAGGAATCGGGACCGCTCCCTCTGCCTGACCGGCACCTCCGCCAACCAACATGATTCCAAGGCGCGCATTATGCAGATCAGTGAAGCGCGTCCCGAATTGACGGTACGACGAAGAAAAAAAACACTGTAAAGATAAATGACTTCGCAATCATCATGGAAAAGTGGAGAGGCCGGGAGGGATTCGGAGTGAAACGATTTTTATATTAAGTCATTAAGTTCATTCGTTGAATGCTCCATTAGTGATCCGTTTTGGTCCGTTATTTTCCCCTTTCGAACATGCACCGATTCGGCAGTGTGCATGCACTCCATCATGGTTTGTAAATTGAAATCCTGTGTTCTAAGTGACACGTTTGAGAATTACCCAGCGCTTGGCACTTGACAGCGGGATGCGTCTCGGAAACCCCTTGGTGGGTAGCGCTTCTTATCAGCCAAGGCTGTTTGGTACCGAATCATTGGAAGGGGTCCTCACCCATTCGAACGAACAAAAACCGACCACATAGAAACGGTAGACAACGAAAACGAAGCGCCATTTATCACTGTCAATCGCAGCACGGAAACACGCAAAGAGCAATGTCGGAATGCCAAAATAGTTGACCGGAGAGCGTTCCGGGAGTCATCTCCCAGGTCGAAAATCAGTTGCTATTATCTAATATTTTTATCCCCGTGTAGCTTCTGGTCCCGTGGGTGATGGGTGGATGGGTACGAAGGCGGAAGGAACACGCATCATCGGAATAGAAAAGGTGGTGCCTTTATTTTCTGACCGACGGAGATTGCGGTCCTTCTCGATTGGACTGTTGAACTTTCGGACGCGTTGACCGTGCTTTGGAGCATTTGAACCTTTTTGCTTTCGAGGGTCTTCCGACCAGTGCGAAGGTGGTGCAAAGCGGATTAACAGCACCAGGATTAATGCGGTAACACTTAATCGTGTTTATTTTTGGTCGCTCATGGTCGATTGGTGTTTGTCAAGGTCAGACATTACAATCATTTTGAGTTTGAGTTAATTTTATTTGTGAGTTCATTGAGCTGAAATTGGTTGCCGTGGTGTAGTTTTAATTAGAGACTACACAAGTTTGACGATCGCGCATTTCACTGCACTTAGGGAACAGCAAGCGAAACAAATCTCAATCTGCGATAATTCCATTAAATAAACAGCACTCGGTGGTGCTGGGCAAACCCCCACAAAACTGCATCAACATTTAATAACAATCGTTTAATTGAAATAATAAACCCATTTTCCATTCGCCCAATCGAACTGCCGGTAAATTTGAAAGCATTTAGCAGTTAATTTCGAACCGGCCATCCCCTCCAACCGATGCACGATTCACTTCGAGTGGTGGAAACTTCTGGGAAATACGGCACCACAATTAAGTACCGACCGAAGGAGTCAAAATCTAGCAGGTAGGGATCCGCCTCATTCCCACAATCCGCTTGTTTGAGCCCAGCCAGTCACACACTCGCCGCGACGAAATTGGGTTTCGGTTGGGCGAATGTGCAATGCAATGCAATGCCTTCAATCCTTCGTCCAGCATCCCCGTCCAGTACGGTCCTGGCCTGGCCCCGTCATAAGTCATCAGGGGGCCGCCATTTGGTGGCGGTGCAATGCAGCCAACGGACAACCGGCACCAAAGTATGGGCCGTACCTTTTGCCCAACATTGACTGCAGAGTGGGATTTTCAATTAACTCTTATCTATAATCGCGTATGATTTGACATAAATTAAGTTTTCCTCTTTTTGCCATTCCAATCCGCCTTTGCAGTGTGTTTCACTGTTGGTTCTTGCCGGTTTGTGTGTTTTGATATTCGGTAGCAATGGAGTTAAAACTGAGAGCTGTAAAATAAGCAGGCGGAAGGTTTGTGATTCGAATCGAGGCTTTCCGAGACTAATGAAGGGGTTTGGTTGATTGTTCGATTGCTGTTTTTGACTTTGCGGAGTAGCTTCGGCGTGCATTGTTTTGATCGTCAAAATGTAATATCCTACACATAGTAAAGACCATTCCAGTATTTTTATGTGCTAATCAATACTCAAAAACAAGCTGAAACGGATTAATAAAAAAGAAAAATCTAGCAACTTTTTGAGTATCTGATTCACATTTTTTTCATGTAACGGAAGTGGAACATTCTTCGTTTTAACGAAATCTTTTTCACCGAGAAGACCGTTTTGCCAAATTATTTATGCGTTTACTTAAAATATTGTTTTACATAAAAATATATCAGCTCTCCATCGAAGGTAGTAATTTTTGGTTCCTCATTTACCAGAAAGAGTGCGATTACTGGCAATAGCAAATGTCTCAGATAAATAAACATTGGTGACACCAATTGTTTAAACAACGCTAATGTTTTAATATAAGTATGCTTAGTTTAATATAAGTATGCTTGGTAATTATTGAAATTAATTTTGAAAACTGTTCAATTTAAGATTATTTTTTCTTATAAGCCTCATTTTCCGAAACCGGAAGTAGAATCCGTACAAAATTTAACAGTAATTAATGGAACTATAAGATCTATCATTTGAATCGAACATCGTGAAAATCGGTCAAGCCACCTATAAGAAAATGAAGAGCATTTTTTAAATACAGTCTGTTACAGAAGAGCGTTGTCTCGATTGCTCGCGATCGGTAAAGTGGAAAGGTGTGATTTCTGTTTTCAACACAGAGGGCAGTAGTGGCCTTCATGCAATGCGAGAATAAATCAGGTGACTATTGTTTAGAATTCGCATTTTTCCAAAATGAAATCGCGCTTCGAAGCAGTTTTTTTGTGCTCGCACCGGAAAGGTCCCGAAGTGACTCAAGCTGCCGCGGCGAAATACATGCAAAAGTCGAAACAGTTGGTGAGTAAGTGGGTGAATCGTTTTAAAGTGGTGAACAATGCCGACAACTTTCCAACTAGCGGATTTGTCGGTGTATTGTCGGAAAAAGACGAAAAAGTGATTTGAGACCTGTTTTTGAAGAATCCGACATCAATTTTGCGCGAAGGTGCTTCAAAATTGACCAAAAATCGTTCAAATATATCAACTGTTGGCAGACATTTGATCGCAAATAATTTGAAATTTCAAAGTACTTTGCAAAAATGCAAAGTTGAGTGAAAAACATCTGCTAAAACGTCGTGGTGTCGTGACCTTGCATTGGCCTTTTTAGTCGCCCGATGCCAATCCAATTGAAAACGTTGGGGCTCAAATGAAGATGAAGCTTGGGAAGAAACGACCATACAATTTGAAGCAGCTTGTTCGCCGAATTCACAAAATTTGGAAGTCGATTTGCAAAATTTCGCTCAAAGTATGCCTCGAAGGTGTCAAACCATTATTAACACTGCAGGGGATTGGATTTGCTATTATTGTATTTGCATGTAAGTTTTTGATCTAATAAAACAATATTCAAAAGTATTTTCGTGTTGAGTCTCTCATTTTCTCACAACAGTGACCACGCTCTTATGTAACAGACTGTATCAACCTGTAACTCCGGAACTGGATGTTGCATCTATACAAAATTCAATAGCAGGCTATGGAATTATAAGGCCTTTCGTTTAAGTTGAGCTAAGGCAACTCGGAAAAAAGTGCACCTTTTTGTCACATACGCACGCACATAAAGATTGTCCCAGAAAGTATTGACGCAACCAAAAACCGGTGTCATTTCGCAATGATTCAGAATCTGTCAATTTTTATGGCTGCGTCCTGTTGTTTACACTCTTCTCTAACCACTTGTGCAGTTGTTTATTCGTTTTCATTAGTTTGTTGGAAATGCGTGGACTCTCAGCAGAACAAAAATGGAAGGAGTAAGTGAAAAAGCCGTGCAAAATGCAAGAAAGTTCGGTAAGGATACCTTTGAGGATAAACCGAAAACGGGTCGAAAAAAAGGTCCTGTTAACCCTCAGATGGATAAACGTATACTGAAGGCGTTCGAGGAAAAGAAGGAGGCTTCAGTTCGGGATGTGACCAAAAAAAGTGGGCACTTCGAAGTCAAATGTTCTCCGTGCTAAAGAACGTTTAAATCTTCGAACCTATAAGAAGCAGAAACAACCCAAACGAAGTCCGAAACAAGAAGCATCAATCAGGCCGAGGGTTCGAAAGCTGTACAATACGATTCTTGCTGGAAATTTGAACTGCATAATTATGGACGACGAAATCTACATGAAACTCGATTACAAATCCTTGCCGGGACCATAGTATTATACGGTGCGAAAAGGGCAAGTGTTAAATCAGTCCGAGACATCGATTGAAGTCGAAAAATTTGGTAAGAAAGCTATGGTCTGGAAAGCAATTTGTAGCTGCGGTAAGATTTCGAAACCGAGACACAACTTCGCCCAATTGAGGAATTTTGGGCATTAACGAAGGCACATCTTATGAAACATATCTCGGCAGCCGAAACCATTCAACAGTTCGAAAAAGATTGGAAAAACGTGTCAAAACTTGTCGCCAAGAAGTCTGTACGGAATTTGATGAGGAACGTTCGCAAGAAGGTGCGTCAGCTAGTCTACAATGGCTAAGTAGCAAATGTTGAGAATAATATTCTGTTGTTGTAGTCTAATATTATCAGTATATCAAAAATAATTTAAATATCTAACACTTGTGAATTATTTACAGCGAAATCAAAGTGCGTCCATACTTTCTGGGACAGTCTTTATATAACAAACTGCATAGCCTTTTTATATGAGAAAGGCAAAAATCTAAAATCGTATTGTAATCCACCTAGTGGGGTGATAATGCCTTTCATCTGTGATTAAAATAGTCTTGAGTTAATTTTAAGACAAATTAAACTTGTAATCCAATACTTCAAAGATGTATTCAAGAAATTTGCAAACTAAGCGTTGGAACTTTCGTCATTTATTATGATGTATTCCTATAACCGAAACTAACAGCAATAGTACAGCTAAACTCGATCATTTAACCGTCTGTAGCCTTCAAACGAGTCCAAGTATATCGAAAACAATTGAGTCGTCATCGAGAAAATTGTGCCAATAGAAAAGAGTGCAGTTTGTCCGTTCAAAGAAAGAAATAATGAAATTTGCACGACATGTAAATCAATTGTAACATGGAATAAACAAAGGTTGAATCGAAAGTTAGATTGAAAACCATTATAGATGCAAAACTAAACTGAATCGCATTTAATTTTCAATGACTAGAACTGTATCTTTCAATTAACGCTTAGTTTTGCGATTAACTAATATAGAATTGTAAAGTATCTTTATGTATAATTGTCTGTTCCAAATATGTGCATGAAAAAAGATGTAAATTCACGAAAAAAAATTTTATCTGTGTTGTGTCACTTTTTCGGTTAAATCTCCGGAACTGAAAGTCCCCACCATAATCCAATTTCACTTATTTCGAGGCCATATTGCAGGTTCCAATCGAGCCTATGATTGTCTAAATCCTGTAACCCTTTATTGTGACAAGCTTGTTGTCGGTTACGTTACTTATACGATTGTTTCATTGAAACAAATCAGTATAACGGAACCCCTTTCCAATATCATAGCTTTCAAACGAATATCAATCTAATAGCCAAATTGTCGAATTCGGCTGAGATATTTCTAAACGAAATTGTGCGGTTTGGCGAATATGCCATTTATTCCATAATATATCCGGAGCCGGATGTCTTTTCCATAATCCATTTAAATGTGATTTGTAATAAAACTGAAGCTCAAGTTTATCCAAATCAGCTCAGTCATATCTGAGAAAATTTAGCGAATAGAGAATATGAGATTTGACGGTTACGTCACTTATACGATGATAGCTTTGGAACCGAAAGAGCCATCCTAACTTATCACTTAACCCAACACTAGCTTTCAAACAAGCTCATGATTTTTTAAATTCCGCTTAGGCACATTTGAATAAATTAAGTGGACGAAAAAAGTGCGGTTTGTAGGTTAGGTCATTTGTAAGATGTCTCCGCAGTGTTGCGAAAATATTCAAATAATGAATTATCATCGCTGAATTAAATCATGCCCAATTTTCGACATTGAGTGATAAGCTTCAGCTTGTGTTTGAGCGACCACTCCTGGTTGTAATTCTGTTACTGATCGGGATTAGCTGAAATTATACAGAGAATTCCTGGGACTGCCAATTCATCCTTCAATGTACATCTTCTGTTAACCCCCGAGTTTCTCGATAAGTACCGGTGTCGGCCGGGCTCGAATGTAAATCGACTAAGGACTGGGAAAAGATGTTAGTCCAACACTTGTTACTTGTTACTAGAGGCCGTAAATACTACTGCGCATTACATAAGTATCACAGGAGAAGGATATCGAATCGTTTACCGCGAAAAATGATTAATTTATTATATTGGTTGATCGGGGCAGCCGACCACCGAGCAAAAAAATATTAACATTTCAAACAAACAAGTATTTTCCTACTATTTATTCAATATACTGATCTTTGTTATCGATAAGATATCACATTGTCGAAAAAAGATGCGAAAATATTTTTGAAAAAAACTGTTTTTGAATCAAGATATAATTCAGTAAAATAGAGTAATCAGATGTGAAATGTTGAAATAAATCTAACAACCGAAGAAAAAATAATATTCCTGCAATTGTCGCCTTTTTCGACATGGAAGCAGAAACCCAATGGATCTATTCATGGTTAATTATTTTTCCCTAGTGATGTTTCATAAATTCCCATAAGATAATTATTACAATTCTCAGTCATGCAACGAGTTTTACACAATATGATGATAATCGTACATAATGTGAATTTGACCTTCTATTTCAACAGACTTCGCAGCCGATTCAGAGTGAATCCTTCCAGGTCGGGGCTCGAACATACGACAACTGGTTTGTATTGAACCGCTAACCCGGGACTACTACGAACACATATAAGCGTTGAAACGAAGTGAATGCTGGATGCTTGAAACAAGCAAAATCATGCGCTCTTGTTTTTGCTATAAATCATATTCATGTTAGATAGCTGTCAATTGGATTAGATAGCGGATTAATCGAAATAGAGTGTGGGATTGAACCAACAAGCTGGGATAAACTGTATCTTCGGATATGTTCACCAATAACGTTTCAAACTTGATTCATAATAGAAGCTTTCGAACGTGGCTGAGATGGCTGAAAACGATTCAGCCATTTCAGAGAAAGTTGAGCGGATTGAAAAAAATTGCAGTTTGTCACGGTTACATCATTTATACGATAATATCTTCTAAAACGGGGATACGTACTGAGCCAAGTTAAAGCCGAGCGTAATTTTGTTAAATAAACTAAAATGAAGCGTTTTGTTCCTGTTTCGAGAATCGACGCAAAAAATCGTGGAGTAACATAGAATTTTTAAAAAGTATTTGTTCTATACCAATCAACAATTATGTATGATGGTCATAACCTTGTTTGATTGCTAATAATGATTTCTTGAAGAACCGTGCGAAAAATGTGATAAATGAGAGAATCGTGTTAAAAAGGGATCGAGTGTGTTTCTCCGGAAAACAACTGCTATTTGATCTTCAAAGCCGATCGTCGAGCCACTAATAGTTTTCAAACGAGCCTAAGATAGTTGAAATCGTTTAAGAGCCTAAGATAGTTGAAACCGTTTAAATTTAAGCGTTTAGTTGAAACCGATTATATCACTATATCTACGGATCCGAAAGAGTCAACCATTTCATTCTCCGACTTGATCCATGACCTGAAAATAACTTTCAAAGACTGCTGGTATCAGTTCAGTCATCTTAGAGAATATTGAGCTGTTCGGGAAATCGTCGTGGGGCGCATACATGAGCAGACATTTTCACACCAGTGGCTTCGATCAAATGTCGGGTTTTCCATCAAATTTTATATCGTTCCTCAATAGAGAAATACAAAAAATATCGCACATACAGAACATGAATTTGACACCAATTTTATAAGAGCTCGTCTTCAAAAAATCCATTCAACCATGCTAAGTAGACTCCCAACAACGCCCCCGTTTCCACCCATCGGGATAAGATTGACAGGATGCATTTTGCGCTACATAATTTAAGACAGAGACTTTCACATTCACATTTCGGTTCAGGATTACTGGGGATAGATGGTACGGAGCCACAAGTGGAATAAACGAAAGCTTTCCTAGCGGCAAACCAACGTTTACTCTATTCGTTATTGGTTGATTTTCAGTTAGAGTACACATTTAGAAAAAAAATTCTGTAAATTTACGTCTTTTGAGCTGTAGTTCGTATCTTCAATTTACGGCATACTTCTAAGTTCAGAATAACGAAATTTTACGTCTATTAATTATAAGCTGGATATATTTGAAATCGATTTAACACACTCTTGTGAAATTCAGTCATTTACCATATTCAGTTTTCCCGAATTGCTTCGTATGTTTAACCTAGTTACATTTCAAATTCCATTTTTTTTTGCTGTGCAAACTTGATTTATTATTAATACAGCAATCAGACATACGATGCTCGATATATTTCGGTACTTCGGTGTTTCTTTACTGCACGAGTTAGCTGTCGAACTTTTTATGTGCTAGCAAACTCGGGGCCAGTTTACTGATTGTGATGGAGTTGGTGATTAAAATAGTTTACGGCAGTTCTTTTCAATCTTGTGGTTCATCTGATTACGAGACATATCCGTTTTCCGCAATTTTCCGGTGCGATGAATTGAAGGAACATCGCAAAAGTAATACATTTAGGTTCTGTAAGACTTGTAAACGTTAGCTATATAACTTTGAGTTTGGATTTTGCTGGTTGAAGCAATGATTTGGTGATGCATATCTGACCAAAAAACTGATTTATTTTGGAACCTTGTCAATAAAATGACAATGACTAGTACTTAAAATAAAAAGAGACAAAATTTTCCAATTCCAATTTAATTTTGATGAAATATCGAAATTTTCTTTGAATATCACTCATAGTGTGAACACTCGGTTGATAAGACTTTTGTTCGCTATCTCGGGTCACCTTCCAACTCTTCTTCGTCTTTTGTTTGACATTTACCTAATATTTCTCAACTGGGTGGGCAGTATTGAGGGCAGTTGAGTATATTAATATCCATTTTGAGGAAATTCACTTCGTTGTCTCTGTAGTACTTTTTCGCTATAATTATAACTTGCCAAATCAGGTCAAAACTTTATAGGTCCATTGTGAGCCCAAATGTACCAAAGAATACACTTTTCAGGCACTCGTGCTAGCACATTAAGGGATCCATTGTCTTGTTTGTCATGCAAACCTGGATGTTTTGTCCACTGTACAAATATCTTTCCAGATAATAAGGTTTTTTGCCGAATTGAGCGACCGAAAACGAATTGAAGCTTTTTACACATTAGAATTGGATTTGAATTGTATTACCGGTCGTGATAGGATCAAGATCAAATTAAAATTTTAGTGGAATATCTATAAGCAACAAACAGCTCAACTTTCTTGCTGCTTTAAAGTACATGAAACTTTTGGCAACTTGAAAGTTCAGAACCAATTCCTTCTTGCTGCTCGTGGAACTTTTTGGCAACTTGATTGTTCAGATCAAGTTTTAAGTGACCTTTCTCGCTGTTTAGAGGCTGACCAAGTAACTTCTTTGAGGTCTGCACTGTTGTTGTCGGATAATCGGATAAGTGTAACTTAGTTTGGAAATCCGGATAATTATCTTAGAATGCAAAAATCGGATGAGAACATTGAGTGCTAAAAATTTGACACAGATTTTGCAATCAAGAAATCGTTCAACAATATCTTTTATGCAAGAAACGGACAAAAATAATCTTTGAAAGCAAAAATCGAATAAAAATTTAACCTTTTTGATTTTGGTGGCACTTTGTCCTTAGGATACATTGCAAGATGAAGACATGTGAGGAAAAGGAATTTTTTTAACTAACACTTATGCTGCATTTTTTTGTCCAAACTAAATATACTTACGATTTGCTTTTTATCGAAAACTAAACTAAAGTGAAAGTCATTATCAAAGAATAAAACTCAATTTGTGAGGAGGTTTTACAGAACATTTTCAAAAAGTATCAACTTTTGAAAATTCACGAAATCATTTTGAAGTAGGATAATGAATCATCTCAGCTCCATTCTTCAGCTCATATGTTGAAACCATTAGTTAGAGAGAGATATCTGTTCAATGCATTGACTCAATGAATTAAATGACAATCGATGCATTTGCTTCATATTAGCGTAACAAAAGCATTGTACAATTTCACATGACTTTTTGGTTATATCTCTTCGTTGAACCGACGCGAATGAGTGTCACAACCCTTGATTGTTAAATGATGGAAAGAATCGTCACCAGTGTTTTTTAATGAAAAATGCCATAAGTGAAACCAGTGTCGATTAGTTTTGTTGGAGCGGATCGTTTTTTAATGAACAAACATTAACATGAATTTAAGTTCTCAAAAATGTAATTTTTTTGTTTGTCAATCCCATATTTGAGTTATCGAAGTTTTGAGAACTATTTAGGCACTTGTTTTCCATAAGTCTATCCATGTTAAATTTTCGATTTTATCGGTATGTGATCTAGCCAAGAAACTGAAACTACTGAAAAGATCTGTGAAAATCATTTGACCTGCGTAGATCAGAAGGTTGAAAGTAGAGCAAATCGAAAAGTATTCTTCAAACAAATGGACGAAAAGGTGGTAGCGTGGTTTGAAAAAAATCTCAATCTTATTGAGCGATATGAGGCTCGCAAAGTTGAGAGTTCAAAATCATGTGTACAAAAAGTTGAAACCGTAAGAAGGTTCCCAATGGAGATGACAAGCAAAATTTCACTAAGACTAAGGAGCTTTACATAATTTTATTTGGCAAAAATTTTCTTGTGCCATAATATAAGAAACTGGAAAATTTCACTAACTTCGAGGCTAAGAATTTTTACCTCAACTTTTTGCAGAAATTTTCTTGTACTATTATGGACGACGAAACATAAGAAGATTTTAAATAATTTTCGGGTTTAACTTGAATGCCGAGATGAAGGAGATGCCCAATTTTCCGACGAAGTATTTGATTGGGCAGGTCATATGTAGTTGTGGTCGAATATCTAAGTTACGTTTCTACCGGCACTACCAATAAGCCGCGACTCTAATTTGAGTAATTTTGGCCTCTGTGACTTGTCACTGTGCAAAATCTGGCCTGGTATAAGAAATCAAATACGTGCCAAAAAAGTCCTAACTCTCCAGAACTTCACCCAACAGAGAAGTACTGAGTTCTAAATGAGAGAAGAAGAAGGCAGATGGTAGCGATGATTTCAATAGAAGATATAAAATCGGTACCGCTGTAGTATCTTATAATACCGAATTGATCCTAATAGCGGGTTAAACACCGAAAGTTCGAGAATTAAACAATTATTCAGAATCAACTGTTTCCTATGTACAAAAAACTCTATTTTCCTGAGCTAAATAATCGGTTTTGTTGAATGGTGTGTAAATGTTTTGTTTATGCTATTATTTTGGTGTCCAAAATTTAACGTGGACTTTATATTTTCAATGAGAACTTGAATATGAAAAAAGCAATGGAACGAGAAGAATGAAGGAATTGGATAATTTTAAACCCAAAAGTTATGAAAAATAATTTCACAAATAAATCGGTTGATAACGCTTTCGCTGCATTCATTTCTCACTTTCAACGGAAGAAGTATACAGCAACCGTAAAATTTAAATCCAACCTATATTTTTAGGCAAAATAGAACTTCGTGACATATTACTTTTGTTATTTTTGTGTTTCGTCTTTGACTCATCAGTGCAGAGCAGTTCAAACTGAACAGCTTAGTGACGTAAACGTAAAAATAATAAAAACGGTTATGTGCCCTAGCACAAAATTTGGCTAACCCCTAAATGATATGACTTTTGTTAAGTCACCCCATCTATCTTTGTCACAATATTTAAAAAAAATCCGTTTTTCCTTAAAGCGATGCAAACTTTGACAGGAAGGAAAGCAAAACCTTGGCATTGCATTTCTTTTGTGGAATTTGACCTTCGCTATGGTCCTACTGACACTAAGACACTCCTTCCGAGTCGGTGCTCGAATATACGTCAACTGGCTTGTGAGACCAGTGCCCTATGCATTGAACCGCCAACCCGGGACACAACGTCTGGTTATTAAAGTCTCATTGTGAAACATTTCATACTTTGAAAAAAATATCTGTCGATCTGACAGTATTAAATTGTGTAATTTACCGATTCTTTCGATGCTGTATCAATCATGGTCGTACCCTGGAAAAAAAGAACAAATAAAAAACAATTAGAATATAAAAAAATTGAACAATCAACGCATAAAAATGTGACACGGACGTATTGATCCGAGACGTCGGAGGTTGGTTCTCTAGGTTGATCCTATTGTATGAACACGTTCCCATATTAACAAACCAAAAAAAAAAAAAAACAACAGGCTGCCTTCGTATCCATCATCAACCCTTCACCAAACTGTAATGCAAAAAAAAAACTGCTCGAATAAACCCTAAAAACGATGACAGTCATATTTCAACTGTATGATTCCAGCAATTGACGCAGACCAACCATGCGAACACAATGCCAACTCCGCGGGTGATCCGCTGGTTATGACGTTCGGCGGGTTCGTGCACGTATGTGGCAGTAAAAAATGCTTTTCTCACCGGCATCCGGCAGCCCATCATCGAAATATGCATTGCATTCACAAATGCTCCTTTCGCCAAACGATACACTCAGCAATCGCGGTGTGCATCAGAGAATTTGACATTCGTTCGTTAGTTTTTTTTTTCGGTACTCGAAACCAGGGCAGGCCGAGAACAGATTAGACAGAATATAGTAGTAAGTTTGATTTCTTCAAAATTTGGTCCAGTAAAATATGACCATTAAGATGTCAATCAGAAAGAGATGACATTGGAAGGCTTTATCCGGAACGTGCATCCTGAGTCCTATCCCGAAAACAACCTCGTCCTTCAGTCCAAACATCAAATCGAATCGAGGGCGCAGGGTGTAGCAATAAAAACAACTCACCGTTCACGAACAATAACACGAGCAAAACACACACACACGTCCCATTCGTAGAAACAAACATCGCATTTTTTTGTGGGGTCGAACCACCAAAAATTTCTGCGTCCTGTGGATTTTCGGGGCTTTCGAGTATGCAAAGTCATTTACTGGAACTCGGTACAAACCGTTAAGGTCCCAAAGTGTTGAGTGGAATCGGTAGAAGGGATTTGCTCGATCGCATTTTTTTTCCGTCGCCCTTTCTGTTCAGAGCGTTTCACATTCACTTTTAATCGGAGTGAAGTTTTAAACGGCACAGCAACAAACAATTTGATTGTTATCTTTACTTTGGGAACTTGATAGGGCGAAAAAAAAAGAGAATGTTTAACGATGGGACGGAATTTCGAGTGTTGTGTGGGGTGACGGAGAGGAATCCGCTGCCGGCTGCAACGGGGCACATAAAAAATTAAGACATAATATTTGGGATGATTAACTGACAAAAATCCATTCCTTTTTGCCTTCCTTGAATCGAAACCTCTCGGCAGGGCGCTTAACCGAATGTATCCTGGATCCCGGTGATGCTGGTGGAGGTCAAACGGACGGTCGGATGGAAGAACGGAAGGACGTACCGCGTACAGAGATCTGCGTTCATCCGGTTCGGCTTGATAGCGTCGATGTTTTGTTGGGAAAACTGCGGTCTGTCTGCATCTGACGTAGGGACATGTGGCGTAGTACGAAGCAGTGTTTGCCGATTGCGTGCTGTGCGCCTTCACGACTGAGTACTGCCGTTGCTCTGACTGAGCAGCATGTTGTTGTCTTTCAGGGTGGACCTCTCTACGCTGTAAGGAAGCAAACAAGGTTCGCGTTTTTATTACATAAGGCATATATGCAAATATAGCTGATGGTGACATGAGAATTATACTCACGTGTCTATTTGATTGGATATTATGCTTAATTGAGACGTGCGTAAGACCTGACGTAGGGTGCAAAACTACAGAGCTGGTTAACGGTAAGTGGCTAAATGCAATCAACTTTCAACTGTTCTCCAACAATTAAGATTTTAATTGAAAATCTCAGCAACAACTGTCTAGTGTTGACAGGCCGACCTAATTTTTTCATATCAAATGAGCTAAACCACAAGACTGTCTTTGCGTGATAAATAATTGGAATTGATATATACTAGACCAATTGATATCTTTATCCCTATCCAAGGAGGCATTCTTAAATGTGAGATGCCCGAAATCTGTAAGAATGTTACGTAATAACTTACACATGAGCGTTACTTTGTCGCATGATAGTTTTTATGTTTTTATGTCTCAGAAGACAAATTTAAATTTCCAAATTTCTTAAGAATAATCAGATAGACAAACCTAAAATTAAAGGAAACCAATCCAGTTTATGGTATCAATCTATACCATAAGCTTTACCATCGGTTCTCTTCCGTGTCTCGTTCGTTACTATCATGGCTCGATTATAATACGTATCCTTATGCTATCAAGGTCATTCACCATTTTCATTTTACAGAAAATTTAAAATACTTCTCAGAGTAAAGAAAGATTCGGTTGAACAAATCTAACAGTGCCATACGCGTATAAATCCGTGATGAACACGAACAAGAAGTAACAGATCTCCTTCATACCTCATCCGAAACAGTAGACACAATGAGCTGCCGGGACAAAAAAAACAAAGAATAAATTGTTTTATCCAGTACATAATAGGTCAATAGGGCGTTTCGAAATGAGCAAGTTCGACAAACATAAGCCGCGGTCCTGGTCTTCATGACGGAACCTTATCAGTGCTGATGTCAAGCGCTGGAAAGAAAGACCAGCCGCCAACGAAAAAAGAACAAATGCATGCAATTGGAATAAAGTTTAATGAAACGTGTAGTCTATGTCATGCTTTGATGCTTTGGTCAACCACGAGATACACATTGCAGAGTATGATAATGCTAAAATCAAAATCCCTGGGCACGTAGTAGACGGTATCATAGAAGTGTGGGTACATGACCTTCCCCATAAGTCATTGAATAATCAATTCGAGAAGGTATCTCGCAGGACGGAATCGAAAGAGAAGTTTTTTTCCAGGTATCCAACATTTTTTGACTTACAATACAGTACAAAGAGTAGTCAGGTTCTGAATACCTACATCTCAACCAGCTTTTATATTCGATATCACTATACCTAGCAAAGCAAAGTCTTGGCATTCCATTCCTTCCGTGGAATGTGGCCTTTCTGTTTCAACAGACTTCGCAGCCGATTCTTAGCGTACAGAATCATTGCATGGCTAGTACTATGGATCCTACTGACACTACGAATTCTTCCAGGTCGGGACTCGATCATACGACAGCTGGCTTGTAAGACCAGCGTCCTATGCATTGAACCGCCAACCCGGGACTATATCTATACCTGCTGGTTGGAAATATTTCTACGCTTTGATTTGAGTTGATAAAAACTATATATGTATTAGAAATTTCAATTAAAAGCTCTGGTCGCTGATAATGTCTTAGAGAGGCAGCTGTGTACAACAGCAACTGTAACTAGACCATCTACGGATTATTGAGGCCGTAAAACAGGGTTTGGACTTTTTGTGGTTTAGTGTTGTGCACAAACTACACTGTTCTTTCCGAGACATAGTTTTGAAGTAATAATTTTCGAAAAAAATATCTCGCAGGGACACAAAAAAGTTTATGTGGACCACCTTGAAAACAAACTGCGGTCCTGAATTTCAAAAAAAAAACGTCAACAGTTCCGTCTTACGTGACATTTGATTAGATGCAGATATCCTTGTGAATCAATGGTAGCCTACGAGTATCAGCTAACCAAATGTCAATTCAGTGAACAACCTGCCCACTGTGGTAATAACAGCTCTGAGCGGGAATTTATTTATTTATTTATTTATTTAGTAGTAAGGGAAAATCTCACTGGAGCTGACATTCTGTTGTTCTCTTTCTCCAACAGGCATAAATCCTTCTCATTTTTTCTATCGACTGGTTACATACATCCAAATGATACATAACAATCATTTGATTTTATCTTATCATTATCCTATTCTAAAACTTTAACACTAACGCTAGTCATTTATATTTGTAACGCTACTAATACAGTATCTAGTGCATCCAGCAGTTTTGATTAAACAAACAAAAATAATATAAGTTGTTATTTTAAGACTTTAGCGCTCCATTTCTATATGAATCGAACGCCCTCCTCTATATCTTTTTCTGCATGGACTGTCCACCTTTGGTTTTTCTGCATGAACTGTCCATAACATTCTTAAATCTTACACGTCTGACAACAGCCAGGAAAGCTGCGAGCGGAACAAAAACGAATCTTAGGAACCATCAGCAGGGCGCAAAAATTAAGCAAATATTGCAAAAGAGACCAGAAATTTCGGTACGTACTGTGACTAGTAAACAAACTACAAATGTCTCCAACTTTCGTGCAAACTTCCAAGCACCGACAAGGCATGAAGTCGTTCAATGTGAAAACTGTACCGAACCGTAATGATAGGTCCTGGCATTACATTCATTCCGTGGAATTTGGCCTTTCCTTTTCAACAGACTTCGCAGCCGATTCATAGCGTACAGAATAATTGCATGGCTAGTGCTACGATCCTACCGACACTAAGAATCCTTCCAGGTCGAGGTTCGAACATACGACAACTGGCTTGTGAGACCAGTGTCCTATGCATTGAACCGCCAACCCCGCGTGATAAACAGTATGTGATTGCTGAAACACCGACTGTTAAGTTGTATCGCAAATATTTGACGATGTTTTTCTCCGTGATAAAGGACGACAAAATTTATATGCTGGAAGACTTTAACCAGCTTCCCGGAATGTCTTTTTATACTGCCATGCAACGGAAATGTATAGTAAAGCATATCAGGATGGAGAAAATGCCAACTTTTCCAAAAAAATATTTTGTTTGGCAGACAATATGCTGCGAACCAGCCAAAGCTTCGTCAAAACCGGAACTTACCGGAACAAGGAAATATTCCGTGAAGAATGTCTTAAGAAGCGATTGTTACCATTTCTACGCAACTATGACACTTTTTCGCTAGTCTAGTTTGATTTAGCATCTTGCCACTACGCCAAAGAAATTTTGGAATCGTATAAAGTGAATGAATTGTACCGAAAGAGGCGAATCCACCTAACTGCCCGGAGTTGCGACCTATTGAGCTCCCGTGAAGAGAGAATTCTCTCAATATAAACAACAAGTTTCAACTATAGAAATATTTCGAAAACTTTGACCAAAACTAGCTAAATACATTGCAGACCCTAATGGCTGGAGTAAACTCAAAAGTTCGTTGTTTTTTTCAGGCAGCCTAATTAAATAAATGTAATCAGTATTAATTTTAAGATGACTGATAATTTACAGTTTAATAAGTAGTATTTTTTTTTTTTTAACAATTTTTATTCAGGCCAATTTGCGTATAGCTTTACGTGGCCGATTTACCCATGTTTTTGTTACATAAAATTATTTTTTTATTGTTGGATCTCGTTGTCACCCTTCTTCTAGGGGGAGAGGAGCTTCCATTTCCTTCTAGCGAAGATTGGAGGTCGTTTTGTCCGTTACTCGTATCATCCATTGCTATATCGTTGGAGTTGTGAGCGGTTTCCGTTTCCTTGTTTTCGTTGTTGATCGCCGTCTTGGGTTCATTTGCAGTTGCCGCAGATGCGCTTTGTACATTGATTGCAGTTGATAGTTGGTTAGATGGTGAAGGTGTTTTTGAAACAGGAGCACTGCATTCACTAGTTTCCGTTGTTGAGCGGTTGTCCTTGTTTTTGTTTGTTTTGTTTGTTTTCGCAGTTTCAGTGCAAGGTTTGCCGTAGTGTGCAGGTTGTTCACAAAACTGACATGTAACCAATTGATTTTCATACGTAATCAACGTTTTACACGGATGTATCCCGTCTTGACCACAAATGATGTAAGATGGAATTGCTTTACGTAGTTGCATACGTACCACTCGCACGCCATTCCGGATACCCGGGAAAAAATTCCGCCATACTTCCTTTTCGATGGAAAGAACTTCACCGTACTGCGACATACATTCCCGAACATACCCCTCGCTGGTCTGCGGGGGAAGGTCATGCACGCGTACTTCTATGACATTGTCCACCATGTACACAGGGATTTTATATTTAACATTGTCATGATCAATACTGTGCACCCCGTTATTAACCGAAGCAAATGCAATTGCATCTTTTTCACGTTTAAACATAATGTACACACAGTTCGACGCCTTGTTGAATTGAATCTCACTTACATCATTAACGTTTAGATGCATTCGTTCCTTAAGCAAGATTTCAATTTCGGTTGCTGCAGGTCTAACTTTGCAGCGCTTGAAATCAATACAAATTGAATTTGGCCTTGTAGGCCAAGTTTCAGGCTTTGTTAAATCGTATTTGCCCATTTCGTACACTCTATTGTTCACTGCACTGTATTGTCTTTGTTTCTGTCGTCGCGACCGTAAGAAATTTTGGACTGCGTCGGATGCGATGCGAGCACGAACTGATGATGTTTAATAAGTAGTAGATGTAAGTTGTATCGCAAATATTTGACGATGTTTTTCTCCGTGATAAAGGACGACAAAATTTATATGCTGGAAGACTTTAACCAGCTTCCCGGAATGTCTTTTTATACTGCCATGCAACGGAAATGTATAGTAAAGCATATCAGGACGGAGAAAATGCCAACTTTTCCAAAAAATATTTTGTTTGGCAGACAATATGCAGCGAACCAGCCAAAGCTTCGTCAAAACTGGAACGGTAAACAAGGAAATATTCCGTGAAGAATGTCTTAAGAAGCGATTGTTACCATTTCTACGCAACTATTACACTTTTTCGCTAGTCTAGTTTGATTTAACATCTTGCCACTACGCCAAAGAAATTTTGGAATCGTATAAAGTGAATGAATTGTACCGAAAGAGGCGAATCCACCTAACTGCCCGGAGTTGCGACCTATTGAGCTCCCGTGAAGAGAGAATTCTCTCAATATAAACAACAAGTTACAACTCTAGAAATATTTCGAAAACTTTGACCAAAACTAGCTAAATACATTGCAGACCCTAATGGCTGGAGTAAACTCAAAAGTTCGTTGTTTTTTTCAGGCAGCCTAATTAAGTAAATGTAATCAGTATTAATTTTAAGATGACTGATAATTTACAGTTTAATAAGTAGTAGATGTACCTTGGATTGAACTAACAGCAAATTTGTTTCAATTTAATCCGTTTAGATTTTGTCGCGATCCAGCCTTAAGGGCTGAGGAAAGTGTGTTTTAGTGTGTTTTAGAGGGCTATTTTCACGCTTCAAATTTGATTTCCTCAGAAACGGAATATCAAAATATTCCACTGACAATCTCTTGGAAAATTAGTTTAGATTATTCTGTTTAGATTAGTTTTAGTTTCGATTATTCTGTGTGCGCCATTTTTTTCTATTCCAGTTTCCTGATAACGTAACGAAACATGAGAGAAAAATAAAATCAGCTCAGCAAGGCTGCCAAACAAGTGGTAGCTTTATTTGATGCAAGCACATTTTATACAAACTTGTAACCGAAAATATCGAAACTTTTCTGGCCAACCGGCCCATGCGAGAGAGCATGAAGAGAAATGTAATGTTGTTTAACTACGATTTTTCACGAAAAAGTCTGCCATTTTATTGCTGGTAAGAAAGCTATGGTCTGGCTGGCAATTTGTAGCTGCGGTAAGATTTCGAAACCCTTCATTACCACTGCTTAAATGAACAGCGAAATATACATCAAGGAATGTTTACAAAAACGACTTCTACCCTTGATTAGAAGCCACAAGGATCCTGTTGAATTCTGGCCAGATCTTGCTTCTTGTCACTACTCGAAATCAACGGTAGAATGGTATATTACCAAAAATGTCACTTTCGTCCCAAAAGACATGAATCCACCAAATTGCCCACAACTTCGACCAATTGAGGAATTTTGGGCATTAACGAAGGCACATCTTAGGAAACATGTCTCGGCAGCCAAAACTATTCAACAGTTCGAAAAAGATTGGAAAAATGTGTCAAACCTTGTCGCCAAGAAGTCTGTACGGAATTTATTGAGGAATGTTCGCAAGAAGGTGCGCCAGCTAGTCTACAATGGCTAAGTAGCAAATGTTGTTGAAGTCTAATATTATCAGTATATCGAATAAAATTTGAATATCATACACTTGTGAATAATTTACAGCGAAATCAAAGTGCGTCCATACTTTCTGGGGCAGTCTTTATTATTCTAGGGAGTCGTGAAACATTTCAAGAATGTTTTGTCAAGTTTTGAAGTCAATCGAAGCCAATCTTGGGCCTGTGCGCCGAGTTTTTACTTCTTCACAGTAAACACTATTTTTCAAAAGTGTTAGACCCTTAAGAAAAAGTAATTTCAATAGGAAAATCTTTTTTTCTGTTCCCGAATTTACGCTTGCTCACGCTTGGTGCTTGATTTTACGCTTCGTCTTTGACTCATCAGTGCTTTGCAGTTTATATTGAGCTGCCAGCGTGACCTGGCGGCTCAACATAAACCGCTAAGCAGACGTAAAGTTGATGCTATTTGTAAAACACTTTTTGTTATTACACCGAAGTGTAATTTCTAAGCTCATTTAAATAAATTTCGTTTTTGAACTATGATGACATGTGAATTTAGGAATTCAATGTTTTACAAACGATGCCAGATCTAGGTTTCACACAAACCAGGTTTTCAGGAATAATAATAATATGTTTTCGAAAAAAATTCTTATAAACAAAGTAAAACAAAGTCAAGATACTACATTCCGATGCGGGACCAAACCTTCTATTTCAAAAGACTTTGCAGCCGATTCGTAAGTGTGCTGGACTATTGTATGATTGAGTGCTCTTGTTCTTAATCCTTGTATATGTAGAAGAACAGATAAATGTATATTCAACATGTTATTTGAGGGTGACATCTGAAGATATGTCAAAATAAAGCTGTTTCCCTGATGCTGACTAACTTTTTGATTCTTTCATCGGGTGCAGAAAATAATCTCTAAAATTTCCGTACAAACATTTAAATACTGGGCGAACAAAAACGTAGTCTCACTCAGCATCACTTGGCTTTGATTTATCAAATTGAAAAACCATTCCATTTCGTAACAAACCTCGTGTTTTTAAAACGATGAGAAGATTTCACTTGTCCAACTTGTCTTAGTAACGGCACTGAATTGCAGAGGGATAATTATTGTCATTATTCTTTTCAGATCCATCGAAAAACCGCGGACCACCGACAGAGAATGGCTTGTGTATTTGATCAAAATATCAACAATTTTTTATTGGATTTTCTGTCAGCCGAATGTCATTAAAGTCCGTGTGAATAGCGAAATTATGTAAAACGATAAATTATATAGATACAAAGAAGCATTCACGTTCCGTTACCGCTCCTCCTCTCCTGAACCCATACCACAGAACTCCTCAACGACGCACGCATTAGTTTCAATCGGACTATTGAACCACAAACGACACAACCGAAACCAGGCCAAACCATAAATTGCCACAATTTATTGCACCAACTTCCTTGTGCCGCAGCAATGGAAATACTCTTCTCATCACCGAAATCGATAAGCAATTTGGACGAGATTAGAATCGGTACAATTCACATTCGTCTCCGTGATGACGGTTCTTAGCTGATATGACCGATCATAACCATTTGCCATCATTCGGGATGGCCATTCATCTGCGATTGGTCGCAGTATGGGCAGAAGCTGGACAACTCATACACGTGCAAAATCATGTCCAAACCGAGGGCAGTAGTCTAACGAGGAAAAGGTCGTCACTGATGATGAAATAGAAAAGCCACAGCACAATATGAAAGGAAACATGATGCCTCCCTGGGGAGGACGATTTACTCGACTACCGAGGTCTATTGACAATCGAAATCCGAGGGGGGAAGGAGCTTCGATGAAAATTCAAAAATGCTGTGAAATTGTGCTCCCTCGCATTTGTGATGGTCATTTTGGTTCGGTTTTCTTGCTTTCAATGGCGATGGATTTTTCTTTTCTTCATATTTTTCTCTTTATGCCACGGTTGACACTGCAGAACCGGGTAGAGGAGTTTCCTCCGAGATCAGCCCAAACCGTACACTATGGGAATATGCTGGAAAATGCGAATCATTGTTACCGCTTGGCATCTTCTTGACCGTTTGGTTTTTATGGTTGCTTTGTGTAACTGCTTCGGTTCAAAATCTGTACCAAAGTTTCTCGAATACCGGAGACGCTCGAAAGGTGGACCGTTCAACTGACATAAGGACCACCCACTCGGGGAAAAACTCATCAAGTCTTAACCCATATTTATGAGGATTTTACTCGAGTGTTGCAGTGAAGGTATGGTTCGGAATTGAGGCACCAAAGCACGGGGGAGATACAAGACATGAAACGTTTCAATTTCTCGGTTCTGGTTGAACATCTAGATCAGATCGCATCAACGGCGATTTGGGTGTGTGTGTGTGTTTGTAGAAGACAAGCTGAGGTTGATCGGATTTTAATAAATTTCATTTAAGAGATACGGTGAGAGAAACCGCAAAATATGAACTTTTCATTGCGTCGTGTCAGTCCACCCTCCTCCCCACCCTACTTTAGATCAAATTAATACTCCGAATCAGCTTAAGCCATGAGTCATCTAAAAATATGTGAACCAAGCGAAATTCTCCATCTGACATGGTTCCCTCATTCTGCGAGTCGGCATACTGCCAATCGAAATAATCAGCATTAGCGCAGAAGGGATCGCGTCTCGTCTGGTCCGCTTCTAAACGTTTCGCAACGATTTTCATATTTCAATTGCGTGATTAAATATTTGCATGATTCTTTACTTATCTCGTGGATCAGAAAATGCTTCGACGGTATTCAATGGGAATTGTGCTGCAACACTCTTGAGATCGCTTGCTCGACCGGCTGGGTGTGACCAGTTTTAAGCAGTATCTTTTGTTAGCGGTGCAAATTAATGATTTCGAAATGTTGGTCAATAGTAGCTGGTTTCGTGCAAAACGCTTTCCGCTGGCCGTCGATACAGCGAACATTTGTGGGGTAGCTCGAGAAATTAAGCTGTCAAAAGCACACCAGAACACAGTGGGGGACTACAAACTAGCCATTCACGAGCTGCTCGAACAACTTGAGCAGCTAGTTTGAGCGGTTGCGGTTAGAACTCAATTGGAGATTTTTAGTACTGCAACTTCACTAGTAAATAATAGGTTCGCAGAGCGTTAAAGTTGCAATAGTTGTACGATAGATGCATAATGGCAGTCGTTTTTCGAGTTTGTATTTGACTTGTATTCAAAACGCCATATTTGATAAGATGTGAAAGGGCTGTGAAATCTCACACGATAAATAAGAATTTTTTTATGATGATTTAAGTTTTTCGAAATCATACAGCAGAAAAATATTTACGGACTGCAAAAAATATACTAATATCGAAATGTTGAATGAAGTCAAATAACAATAAGGTAAAAAGGTAAATTTATAAAAAGGAAAATTTTTATGATGCCAAAGTAGCAAAACTATTCCACCTAGTGGTGCAATGATGCCTTTCTCATATTACTTATTTTTCCACTGGAAGATTCTGTCAAGAATTTTTTTTTCTATCTTCAATAAAATAAGAAACTTTCTTTGGGTATAAACTAACATAACCTTTTCAACCTTTTACTTTATTTTGCATCGTCGCACTAAATGATTGAACACACTTTGCCCTTTAGATCTAGAACCGAAAGTCGGACCCGGATGAAATTAAACAGCAACCTTTGAGTCTATTGGAACTTTTATTTGAGCCTAAATTTGTGTTAATCGATCAAATCATCTCTGAGAAAATTGAGTGAATCTCGTTCTAGAGTATAGCCGAAGTCGATTCGTAAGTAACTAATATAGCCTAAAAATTGAATCAGTTTTAAGCCGAATCTAGAAGAATTTTACCCTTTTTTGCATCGTCGCTCTAAATAACGGTGTGCAATTTTAAACACACTTTACACTATGAAAGCATAATGAAATTCAATAGCAACCTTTGGGATTATGAGATTTTTGATTTTATGAGTGACATTATTTGACACATACTCACACACATATACGCATAGACACATACATTGCTCAGCTTGATATATATTTCAAACGCATTTTTTGTTCTGGCCTATTTGCGTACAAGCTTTACGTGGCCGATTGAGCCGATTTTTTAAATAAAAAATTTTTTGTATTCGATTTCGTTGTCACCCTTTTTCTAGGAGGAGAGGAGCTTCCATTTCCCTCCTGCGAGGATTTAGGGGCACTTTGTTTGTGGCTCATCTCGTCATCCATGGACGCATCGGTGGTATTGTTGATTTCCATCTTCTTTTCCTTTTACTTGTTATTCGCAGTCTTGATCTCGTTGCTAGTTACTGTAGAAGCGCCTTGTTGTACATTGGTTGCAGTTGCTGGTTGGTTTGATGGTGAATCAGGAGTACTGCGCTCACTAGTTTCCGTTGTTGAACGGTTGACCTTGTCTTTGGTTGAAGATGCCCTTTTAGCAGTTTCAGTGCAAGGTTTGCCGTAGTGTACAGGTTGTTCACAAAACTGACATGAAATCAGCTGATTTTCAAAGGTAATCAGCGTTTTACATGGATGTACTCCATCTTGACCACAAAAGATGTAAGATGGAATTGCCTTACGTAGTTGCATACGTACCACTCGCACGCCATTCCGGATACCGGGGAAAAATTCCACCATACTTCCCTTTCGATGGAAAGAACTTCAACGTACTGCGACATGTTTTCCCGAACGAACCCATCGCTGGTCTGCGGGGGAAGATCATGCACGCGTACTTCTATTGCATTGTCCACCATGTACACAGGGATTTTATATTTAGCATTGTCATGATCAACATTATGTACCTCGTTGTTAACCGAAGCGAATGCAATTGCATCTCTTTCACGTTTGAACATAATGTACACACAGTTAGACGCCTTGTTGAATTGAATTTCACTTACATTATTAGCGTCTAGATGCATTCGTTCTTTAAGTAAGATTTCAATTTCATTTGCTGCTGGTCTAACTTTGCAGCGCTTGAAATCTATACAAATTGAATTTGGCCTTGTAGGCCAAGTTTCAGGCTTTGTTAAATCGTATTTGCCCATTTCGTGCACTCTATTGTTCACTACACTGTATTGTCTTTGTTTCTGTTGTCTCGACCGTAAACGATTTGCGACTGTGTCGGATGAGATGCGAGCACGAACTGCTCAACTTAATCAACTGTGTCGAATGATATAGAACACTGAGCCCTCTGGGCCAATTTTCACTAGTTAATTTTTCAACAGATTACATAAACTATGAAGATGAGAAAGGCAATAAGTGTACTTTTATAGAAAAGCATCGTGATCTTGTAATAACACTAACAAGTAGGTACAAATTAAACAAAAGAATTAAAAAGGTTGGTGGGTAATGTCAGAGACATAACTGGATGTCGTAAATACGAAAACAAGTAACATGTCCCTTAACACTTTCGAATATTAATTAGTTGATCAATTGTATCAATTAGCCAAGCATTTTCCTTTTTTCACATTTTCCGCAAAAACAAAGAAGGCTTCACTTGATCTCGATTATTGTGAATTTCACACAGCGAAAAGTGCCCAAATCTAATTAAACTGTTCTAGATTTGCACTAAACTGAGGATATTTACCTTCGATTTAAGAAGAAGAAATTATAATAGTTCTTTAGAAAACTTTTAGAGCCATTAGAACGGCTGATTTTGTGTGATGCTCTCCACCGTTGTCCTCTTTTCGCTGTATTTTCACCAATGCAAACGACTGGCAGCTGTGACGTAATAGCTCTTGTCGGAAGCGAAACTAGCTTTGCAAACGACACACAATATATCTGCTCACAGTGGCGATAGAATCCTAACTGATCCAATTTTTGTTAAGAGATTTCTTTTTACGTGATTTCGTCTGTAACTTTTTCACTAATGGGCGATCCTAACGGCTATAAAAATAGCAGCATATACGATTTTAATTTCGATTATTTCATTTCGGATTTCCATTTTAATGAAGAAACTATCAGGATGCTGTACGGGATTCATTCCTGCCTTTCAGAAGGATCAAATTGTGGAACTCACTACGATATTAAACACTGTTCGGAACATTTTTCTCAAACGATTTGTTGTGCAGCAGCAAATATTTTGTTCTCTTCCTCAAAATGCGTTCTGATTGGCTGGTGTTGACATGGGTCAAATGAGACAAGTTTTTCAATAGTGTACTATTGAAATACTTCAATGCTTTTGCTATACACGTTTAAGTTGAAAAATTTCGATTCTATTGGTAGTTAGATTATATAAATCCTTCCACAGATCACTGAGCTATGAGCTTTAAAAATACGAGAAAGGCAAACACCTTATAAATTATCCTCTTTGATACTCGTTTATACCAAACATTTAAGAAAAGTTTAATTTTGAATGATTTGAGATTATATCACACAACTGAAAATTTTATCATAAAATTGTGATCATATTTCCGATGGCATGTAGCAAAAAGTAGGTGGATTCGTTAGATACAACAAGAGATATTCACGATCAAACACTTATCACTCTCTCAGAGGGTTAATTTTGAAAAGGCACCCCATAGTAAAGTAAGTCGTATTCACGACAAAATTTACATTTTTTTTTCACATTACATATATAAATTTTAATGTGGCAAAACGCTATACGAAATTGAACAAAGCACGCTGCGAACGGAGCAAAATCGCACGTACCGTCGTACAATAGTTTTGCATCGTCATTTTGAATGACGATTAGAATGTTTGGACACTCATCGCCCTATAATTTCAGAACCGGATGTCCAATCAGGATGAAATTGCACAGTATATTTAAAGACAATAAGAGCTTCGATTTAAATCATGATTCGTGAAAATTGGTTCAACCGTTGCTGAGAAATCGAAATGAGTTCCGTTTTTGGAGATTTTCTTCACTATTATCGGTGCTTTCGAAAGCGGAAACCAGGCACTAGTAGTCCCAAAGTAGTTTTATATATTCACTAACTAACAAGATCTACCAACTAGATGAATTTAGCAGCAAGTTTTATAAAAATGTGCACCTCGTTTCGCTATCGCTTGGGAACTCCTGAAATTATAAATTTTCTTGTGACTTTTGAAATTGTTAATTTTCGCTAATAGCATTTTAATACCGGAACCGGAAGCGTGATCTAGATTGACTTTTCAGGGACTTTTTAAAGAATTTTTAAATCTTTTAGTTGTATCTTAGTTTGTGAAAATCAATTAAAAAATTTACGAGAAAATCGAGTGCACCTTTTTTCAATAAATTTGCACGTATTTCCTTATAATTCCGAAACCGGAAGTCGGATCCAAATGAAATTCAATAAAATTATATGAGGCCATAAGAACTTTCATTTTAATCTAAGTTTGTGAAAGTCGGTTCAGCCATCTTTGAGAAATAGGATTGATATTATTTGTCACATACACACACAGACATTTTGTGATCTCGACGAACTGAGTCGTATGGTATATGACATTCGGCCCTTTGGGAATCGGTTGTAAAGGCGCTTTTCACAACGATTGCATAGCAAAATAGGACAAAAACTGAAATTTCGGAACTCTATTTTTTAGGGTGGTAGGAGAAGCAAGTCTCCCCAACAATGGGGGGGTTCAAAAGACAAATTGTTTAAATGATCCAACATACCTTCGAAACAACTCAAAAAATTGCCACCAAACATGTCGTAAGTAATTTCTGCTGTTTAAGGGTGAGAGATGTAATAAATGTTTGCTAACAGGGGAAGTCTAAGGCAAAATGTATCGAATTTTGCGAATACAGATTTTTTGACGAGCACAAATATTTCTTACAACGCGTCGTAGCGAGATTTATATGCGTGAAAGGATAGTAAGTGTCTACAGTGAAATTGTTGGTATATTTCGACATTTTTCCGGAGAAACTCAGTAAATTATCACCAAGCTTGACACAGATAATTTTTGCACTTCATAGTCGATCATAAGGATATTTTGAAAGTGAAAGGGGGGAAACGTGACATGTGCTCCTAGTTTTTTTGACGAGCTTAGATATTTATTGTTCATCAGAGGTGAACAAAGTTTGTAAGGCACAGATACTTTTTGCAGTGTTTGTATACCTTCTTATCACATTTCGTTGATTGAAAGTCGAGCAATTGGAAAAAAACAACGTAATGACTCTACTAATGAGACGACTATTGCTACTAGACCGTTTGAAAAGACATATTTAAACAACATGTTTATCACATACGAGTATATATTTGCTTCAAGCAGCTGGGCATTTGGAAGCGATTTCCTAAAATATGGAAAAGTCCAGTGGTTTGCATAATACTTATCTACAAATTCGTTTGAATGTGAATTTGAGTCACTTTTCAAATCATTCCTATTATGTAGAAAATTTAATTCTTGATCCAAAAGACTTGTAGTAATACTATTAATGATTTGTTTTTTTTTACCGCGCAAGTTTCTCATAGATGACTAAACCGATTTTAATAAGCCTAGACCCGTTTGAAAGCTTTTGTTAGACCATTGATCAAGTTCGAAGATCAAATGGCTGCGACTTTTGGTACCGGAGATATGATGGTATAAGTGACGTAACCGACAAAACACGTTGTTTTTTACCACTCTAATATAAATATGAGGGTGCCAAAATTATGGGATCACCTCTAATTTTATAAAGCTCTAGTGTTTAAAAATTTAAGCACCTCGAAAAAAGTCCCCATGCAAATTTTGAGCTAAATCGGATATGGGTAAGGGGTTAGGGGTTGAAAATTTTTGATCTTGAAAAATCACCATATCGAAGAAAAAAGTACCAGAAAGTCGATTTAAAAAAAAAATTTCGATATGGCACTAAATCTCGACGTGTCATGCAATTCTAAGACTTTTGGCATCAAACAAAAATTTTCGATTTCAGAAATTTCTTGTATCCACCTAACAACCTCCTCGAAAACTCACCCCCACACCCTCTTAATCCAGTTTTTTCAATGAGCCCAAATTAATGTCAGAAATTATTAAATGAAAAGATTAAGAAGGGTTTTTAGTTAAGACCATTAAGATAAATTGGAATGCTGTGGCGGCCAAGTCAAGCGAAGCGTGCTTGGTTCTTCTAGTCAATTGGGCTGTCTCTTGATGTGTCGCATTCGCTTGTCGTTTGTCCAATCTATTTTCCTCGTTCGATACTGATGAAAATTAATACATTAATTGAAATTAAACAAAATTATGTGACGAGAAAATATCAGAAGATTCTTTGGAATAATTTACACTCAAGTCCCATTTTATACGGTATTTTCAAATGTTTATTTTTTGCGATTTTTTTCATTTTATCCCGTTTTTATGCGAATTTTCAAAGTCATGCCGTTTTCATGTTTCGTACACCGAAAACCACCATTTTCGAATTAAACGGGGGTTCGTAAATGGAAATAGTTTTTAAAAAAAGTTTACGTTATTTGGGATTTGGTTCGTAAAAAAAGTGTACGTTATTTTGTAATCAATGTGGAAACCAAAAAACATATGGCTATTTTCGGAACGAACGTGATAACTGGGTGCAGAAAAATGATGTTTGGGATCATTTCAAATTTCAAGAAGGTTACTTCCGGTATATTGATATTCTTTAAGATTCCTTAAAATTCATTCAGCTCGAATTCAGCTCGAAGAACTGAGCAAATCTTTCTCTCTTCCTCCCAAAAAATGTAAACAATATCAGTCACTTCCCCCGAAGATGGCACAACCGATTTTTACCACTTTAGATTCAACCACAGAGAGCAGACATCCAAGTAGAGATTTCAATGTGTGTAAGAAATTTAAAGATAAAAAGCAATCACCAAGTAGCAATTCTCCTGTAGAGGCGCTTCGAGCAGCCCAGCAGTCGTTTTTGGGCTCTTGCGTTCGAGCTTTCATACAATGGTTATTAATGCGTGCAAAGACGCAATTCTAAGACGTTTGGCATCAGAAAAAAAAATTAACCGCCGGGCCCTATGGTGATTTTTCAAGATCAACCTTAACCGCCGGGTAGCACCCCTAACCCATATCCAATTTAGCTCAAATTTGTCATGGGGACTTTTGTCGTGAATACGACTTACTTTACTATGGGGTGCCTTTTCAAAATTAGTCATATGGAAGAATGGGCAGAACTTAATCGTGAATATCTCGACTTGTATTAATGGCAGCGACATAATTCTTTTACTATTTCATCAAAACTATGATCAGGAATTTAGGATAATATATTGAACAATGTGAGATAACCACAAACAACTCAAAAATTAAGTTTTCTGAAAATTTTAAAACAACGCAAAACTCTTTACTTTTGCTTGGGTTTTTCGCGCAAGGACGACGATTTTGAGGTAGTCAGACATATATCTTCAACTGAACGTTATAAAAGAGGAACCGTGGTCGAAAATCGATCATTTCTTCTTGTGCGTTGGATGAAAGAAGACGTCGGGGCGAGAAGACGCATTCAAACAGCGGCATCGGAGAACGCACCTTCTGCGTGGTTAAAAACCTCAAACGCTCAGGTCGTAGTTCTCATTTGCCTTCCGGTCGTCAAGGCGAGAAGACGCATTAAACCATTTTCGCATCATTTGGCACTGCGAGCGGATGTATCGGTTTATACGCAAAGCTAGCTTCAATTCAAGCAAGAACGATTGCATCAGCTGCTGGTGCTTTGCATTGGAGAGAAAGTAAACAAGAAACGAAAAGTGGACAACATTATTGAAAATCAGCCGTTCTAATGGCTCTAAATGTTGTCTAAAGAACTATTAAGGTTACTTCTTTGCAAATCGAAGGTAGAAATCATCAGTTTAGTGAAAATCCAAAATAATTTGATTTGCTTCATGCAGTTTCCACTGTGCGAAAATCGTTCGAGAAAAATATTCCAAACTGTGCTAAATATCGTAGAAAATTCCACACTTTGGTCCTTCTAAAAGGTAGAAATGAATTCTGTACAGCATCTTGATAGTTTCTTTCAATGAAATATGCAAATCCGAAATGAGACAATCGACGTCAAAAATCGTTTAAAATTCTAGTAGTGAAAAGGGGGAAAGTTTCACAATTCACCCAATCGATCAACTATCAATTCGAATTCGAAAGTGTAAAGAAATCGTGTCAGTTTTATTCGTATTTCACGACATCCAGTTATGTCTCTGACATTACAAACCCGTACTTTTTTTTGGGTGCTTTATCGCTATACGAAACTAGAGGAGATTACAAAATATTTGCACCCTTATGTATATTAGAACGATAAAATACACGCTTGAGTTAATTGCAGGAGATTTTTCTTATAGGTGTGATAATGATACCGTCGTTAAGATTGTAAGTTTTTTAAATCCTCTTTAAAAAGTCCTTATACTAACTGCATTAATTACGTGAGGTGATTAGAAAGATTAAGATTAGAAACAAAGCTACGAGATTGATTTCAACAGCTTTTATGGAAGTTCAATTCTTCTTCAAAATTCTAGCAACAAATTTGGCTTATAACCCACAGTGATTTACAACCACGATTCGGCAATAAAGGTCACGTACACCAGTAGTTTACAATATCCATGTGGTTACATAAGTTTAATTCAGCACTATCTCCAGGTTCAGAAACGCTAATAACGGAAATTTTTAGTTTTCTAGCATTTTAGCACGCTATAAGAAAGGGCAGTACCTTTCCTAAGGATGAAAACAAACGGTATCACAATCAAACATGCAAACCCTGCCAGTGATACATGCATCTTACACCCCAAGGTCCGGTGAATCATCCGTCGGGATCCGGTCCCTCCCGAACGGCATATTTTCCAGTGATGCAATCTTTTGCAATCAACATAAATCTTTTCTGCCGCTCTCTGCTGCAATTCCGTTCCCGACGTCGGGGAGTTTCGTTTATGGCTTCGGTGCATTGATAAAATTCCCAGGAAGTCAAAGTGCATCCAGATGCCCAACCTACGAATTATGGTCCGGTTCCACCCATACGTAAAGGGGTTTTGTAGGGCCTATGGTGTAGGCATGGTACTTGGCTAATTACACCATGCAAACAATTCCTCAGAGTGCAGACAGTGAAGTCAATTCGGCCGGCCGGTTGGGTTTCTTTTGCTTTGCCAGTCACTGCCGGTATCAGCACCTATGTCGGCCCGTGTCTGTCCCGCACTACTACACCACTACCCGATAGGAATCGGGAACCAGGTTATAAATACTCCGCAACACAAAATGTACTCAATACCCATTTTCCGGCAGGTTCCTTCCCTTTTCCTCACTACTTGTGAGGTTTTTCTACTCGCCTTGATTATCTCTCCGAATGTTTCAACTTTTTCTTTCCGATGCGAAATGGATCCATTTTTCTACGCTATATGTTAACTGAATGAGGGGGGATTCACGGTGGATTAACCGCGGATGGGCGGTACACGGAGATGCCGATTAAAGCCGAGGTAAGCGAAAAATCGACGAACGTTGCGTGCATAATTTACACCATCATCGTCACGTGTGGTGGAGGTAGATTTATGCTTTTTATTACCTTTGAACTGTTTTTCCCGCTCATACCGTTGGGGTGAAGCGGGGGAGTATGGAAGGATGGCCAAGATCCTTGTGCCGATCGGTATGATTCATCCGTTTCCGTGGATCGACACACGAAGAAAGCAGTACAGCATAAGGTTGTGCATTGGGGGCACATACGCAGCTGATGGCGATCCGAACCGAAGGGCGAATGAACGGGAAGACCTCGTAGGCTTATCTGTGATTGTATTCGTATAGTTAGCACGTTACGAGAAGCGCTCTACTCACGCGATGTTCGACTGAACTCTTTGATCAGATATTGCATCGGAAGGGAAGGTCTTTCGTGGCGGGAATACCCACAAAGCCGAGCTTCAGTGTAAACAAAAATTAATGGTAAATTGAGCAAATGATATGGGAAGAGGTAATTCGTGCATCGGTGCGATTATTTGTATGTTTTTTTTTATTTCGTTGCTCATTCATTTATTATGTTTTTGCCTTGGCGTTACTGCGAGGATCATTACTCCTTTGTTAATATAGTTTTTTTTTTTCGAAATATGGCAATTATGGCTGACGAATGACGTGGATAAAATTTTCAACGAAATGATTATTATAATATTTCCAAGTCTAAAAGGAGACATGATATTAATAATTATAGTCACAGAAGTGGCTACAGAAATGGCCTGCAATTAATAACATGCCTTACGAGAGCCGGCTACGTGGCTGTGAAATGAATCTCGATCCACCAATAACAAGTTATTCCAGAGGCGCAATTTATGTACGGACTTGAAATTTATGCAAGCATCGATAACAGGTTCGCAAGCAAAAGCTATTTGTTTTATGTCTTTCAGTTGTTCAGATCTCCGAAAACATCTGAACTTCACTTGTGTGACTTTCCACTATCTAATATTGGATTGATATAATGCCAAGTATTCAATAATAGCGCAAATGAAAGTTCGAATTTTTATGTATGACTTTATTTTTATTTTGACGTAGGACTTCGTCTTTCTTTGCCATACTGACCTGGGCGCCGTTTCGAAAGTTTTACGCATCGAGAGCGTAAGGAATTTATCTCGAAATAATGCATATAAATTAAATAGTGAGACAAATAAACCTAAACACGAAACACAAAAATCGACGACTTCGGTCATTCGACTTTCTGACCTTATGTGCGGGGTAGGTAATCGGACCCAGGCGGGTTGCGTGAAAGGCATCGACTTACCCATCATCTGTCCCCAATATGGAAAAATGTTCCACTTGACGAAGCGTTTCACTCGATCGTGAGATGAGATGAGAATTTAACGTAAAGTTAAAAAAGCTAGAAAGCGTTGCATACGATAATTTTCTTGAATTGAGGGTTACAAATCATATGAGTTATTTTGTGGAAATTATGAATGTTAAAAGCCGTTAGAATCTTACGATAAACGAGTTACGACGCGCTTCTTTGAAGGAAGTTATTGGTATTACGAAGTGTTACATGCGTAACTTTTTTGTAAATTATAGGCGTTACGAAGCGTTAATGCGTTTCTTTTTTGTATGTTATAAACGTTACGAAGTGTTACGAAACGTTACGAAGTGTTACTTGCAGTGACGTCTCGTCCTCATGTACACCTCGTGCACTGCACAACCGGTCGAATTTAAGGAATGAACTGCATCCCCAACCCCATCCAAATTCAATAGTTTTTTGGAATCTTTATTCATTCGACGAAAGCAGGATGGATCGCACCGAAATTGCGTGTATTGACACGCATCTCATATACATCAGACATAAAATTTCAACTATCTATTGTTGCTGTGGTAATGTCTTTTTCGTACACATGAGTTTTACTGCACAGATTCAAGAAGAGAAAGAATTACTCAGCTCAGCTCCGAGATTTTTTTTTATATCGTTTATTTATACCCGGCTTTACCCAAGTTGCGGTCGTTCGCCGGGCTCCGAGATTTGTTTGTTTAATAAAAAAATTCCATCTGAAAGTATAAAGTATTGTATTCATTGTATTGAAAAACACAATCGAATCTCCATTCCTCAATCTTTAGTTTTCACTTACAACGAGCTGTTACATCTGCTATTATACCATAAAAGCAGTGCACAACCAGTCAATTTTGTTTCGAGACGCCACTGGTTACTTGCGTTACTTTTGTGTAAGTTCTGAATCGGCTGCGAAGTCTGTTGAAACAGAAGGTCAAATTCCACTACAGGAATGTAAAACCAAGGCTTTGCATTGCCCAAGCATTACGAAGCGTTGCATGCGTTACTTATTATAAGTTATACGCACTATGAAGCGTTCCGGTTTTGTAAATTATAGGTGTTATGAATCGTTTCATGCGTTACTTTTTTTTGTGAGTTATGACGTTACGAAGTGTTACTCGTTTGTAAATTACAAGCGTTACATGCGATACTTTTTTGTAAACTATAGGCGTTACGAAGCGTTACATGCGTTACTTTTTATGATTTATAAACGTTACGAAGCGACACAAACGTTACCCGTTTGTAAATAACAAGCGTTATGATGCGGCCTTATTTTTAGTAAGTTGTTGGTGTTACGGAGTAACGACTTTTTGTAAGTTACAGGCGTTATGAAGCGTTACTTTCTGTAAGTTACATTCGTTACTTTAAATAAGTTTTAGGCGTTACGAAGCATTACATGTGTTACATTTTTAAAAGGTACAAGCCTTACGAGGTGTTATATACGTTCAGGAATCAGGAATCAGAACAAATTGGCTCAAATGGCACGTTCCCCTTGATATTTGGAGATTTGTGCCTTGCCATCAATTTGTTTTTAGCATCATTTTCCCGATATATAAGAGGGAAGGATTGAAAGGAAATGGTAAGGGTTGGACTAGGAGGATGGGAAAAATTGACGACACAAAAACACATAAAAGCAGAAGTAAATTCCGCACCCCTAAGGGATGCTGAACAATCTGCTGAGGATCACATTTAGTGGAAGCAGAAGGAAATTCTGAACCTCTACGAGGTCCCGAACAGTCTGCTGTTAATAAAACCTCCAACCCCCGAGAGGATTTAGAGATCTTACAAAAGCGACACCATTCTGCACTCCCGGAAGAATGCAGAACGACTCGCAGTATGTACGAGCAGAAGTAAATGCGGTACCCCCCAGAGGATGCCAAACAATCTGCCAAACCCTATTTAAGGTGAATACAGAAGGGATTCATTCACTCCAGGAAGAACGATGAACCCTTCTGACTATAGCTCCTTACCACATTGGGTGAGAAACGAGAGAATATCCTTCAATTTTAGCTCCGCATACACAGACTCAACCATGTATGGAGAACCAAAAACCCGGATACGTAGCTGCGTCAATGCGGGACAGTTACATATCAGATGATATGAAGTACCATAATCGCATTCACACAAATCACACGAATAATACTCAGCACGTTGAATAGTAGCCATGTGATAATTGAGTTTGCAATGTCCAGTCAGAGCTCTGACCAGAATACTTCAATGATACTTGGAGAAATGCAGTAGACACTTTGACATTTTCAGATTTAAATCTGGTAGAAATGCTTTTGTCTGAGCGCAAGTTTGCAAGCTGCGCCAGTAGCTGGCATGTTTGGATGCAGCCCAAGAACGTATCTTGTGCTTTATCCAACTAGTTGAAAGTGGTAAAGCTGGTTCAGGACCAACGAAATCATTCGTTGCACCAGCTCTAGCCAACTCATCAGCCCATTCATTTCCAGTAATACCAGAATGGCCGGGTACCCATATGAAGTAAACAGCATTTGAAATGCTGAGGTCTTCAATTTGAGTTCGACATGCGATCACTAGATTCGACCGTGAGTCATTCGAACTGAGTGCATTTAAGGCTGCCTGACTGTCGGAACAAAAATAAATACGTTTACCACAGATCCTCTGCTGAAGTGCCGATTGTACTCCACACAGAATTGCGTAGATTTCTGCTTGGAACACAGTACAGTATCTACCAAGTGAATGAGACTGCTCCAGCCTATTTCACGACAGTAGATACCAGCACCAGCACGACCATTCAACAGAGAACCGTCCGTAAAACAAACTATGTGTTCATCAAGTTGTCGTTCCAGACAACCAGACAACCACTCCTAACGAAGAGGATAGCTCACATTGAATGTTTTAAAAGGAAAACTGCATGTGAGAGTTAGGTCACTAGGAGCGAGTAAATACTCATCCCACGGAACCATTTGAGACCACAAGCGAGTGTGACTGGTAGCATATTCTAATGGGTTACTGTTCCAAAGCCCTGTAACCCTAAGACGGTATGCACAAGATAATGCTTCTTGTTCTAGGAACACATGTAGTGGTTTAATGCACAGTAGCGCCTCTAGAGCAGCAGTAGGAGTTGTCGTGAATGCTCCTGTCATCGCCATTAGGACCATCCTTTGGAGATGATTTAGCTTTGACTGAACTGTCGCGACTTCTCCTTTCAGCCACCATACAAGACATCCATATGCTAAAATTGGTCTAACGATAGTTGTGTAGATCCAATGAATATATCTGGGTTTGAGTCCCCATGATTTTCCAAAAGCTCGTCTGCATTGGCCGAAAGCCATGCAAGCTCTTTTAATCCTGAAATCAATGTGAGCAGACCAATTCAGTTTTGAGTCAAGAATAACCCCGACGTATTTAACTTGATCGACCACAGTGACCCCTGAACCAAAGAACTGCAACGGACGAGCTCCTGTAATTATCCTACGATGAGTGAAAAGCACCATTGATGTTTTGCCCGGATTTACAGATAATCCAAACCTGACAACACCATTGTTCAACAGATCGCAGGGCTTGCTGCATTAAATCAAAGAGAGTGTTAATGCTTATACCGGTCATCAATATATGATAATCGTCGGCAAAACCATAAGTCGGAAATCCAAGGTTATTAAGTTTCCTTAACAAACTATCAGCGACTAGGTTCCATAAAAGTGGGGATAGTACACCACCTTGAGGACACCCACAGACACTCAGCTTTCTAATCTCTGGCCTGCCGAAGCGATGATCAAAGAAGTTGATTGCTAAGCATTGCGTGTATCCAGTAAGGGAAAAACCCAAGATATTCCGTTCACGACTGCAATGTTTAACCTCCTGCAGCCATTCAGCCATCGGCACGGAAATACACCTTGACTTAGGAGTTCTTATTTTTGTGGCCTTTTACGACATGGAATAGGAAACCAGTGGATCAATTCTTGGTAAAAAATAATTCCGCCGGATGCCACACGGCTTACCTGTTTGGTGGACTTATACCACCGGTACAGGTGGACCGTAGCGTTATTCTTAGCAGTTGGGAAACCGCTACCGACACTACACGGCTATCTATGCTGCTCAGAGAGGGAAGTTAACATTGATGGTCAACTTCCATGGATGGCCGAGCAGCCACAAACTTCTGTAAGTTACATTCGTTACTTTAAATAAGTTTTAGGCGTTACGAAGCATTACATGTGTTACATTTTTAAAAGGTACAAGCCTTACGAGGTGTTATATACGTTACTCTTTTGTACATTTTGTGTCTTGAGAACCGTTATATGAGTTACTTTTTGTATGTTATAGGTATTTAAATGGCCCTGGCTCTCCCGAAATCAGAGCCAGAAACGAAAAAAGAGTTTGAGAAATATTAAGGTGCTGTTGAACCTGTAGATTACATCGTGAGGCAGGTTCTACGAAGCAGAACAGAGTCAAAATTACACAAAATCTTAGTTGCCTTAGTTAAGCAAGACTCTGCAGATGAGATAGATACCCTGCCGCTGGATCCTGCACATACTTATTAAGGACTAGAAAGACGAATGCAAGCGCACTTCGAGTACATGTTTGGCTGAATCCTAACCAGAGACCATTTTGTAGAAACAGGAAATAAAAATTTTAGAATGATAGTACTCAAGGGAGAGCAAGGGTGTGAATATATATAGAACGGAAAGGTAAGACGGGACAGAAAGTCATTTAAGCAAGCAGAATTTTTTTAATTGGGCTTAGGCATCGGATCAATGCGAATCACGTGAGTCTGTGGTAGGTCGGAAAGTAGTTATAAAGGTCTTTTACCATTTACTATCCGAACCGACCGGTAAAAGTTGACGGAGGATTCGATGTAAATTAAAAGAACTTTTGAACTAGAGTAGTTTGATCTGCATCTTTTTGAAACTTTCTGAAATAATACGACATTATTTTGAAATAAGTAAGAAATATGACAATTTTTTTATATAAAACTATTAAACACTTTCTAACACTTTGTTGAACAGGCAATTACTCTATGATTAATGTGAAAAAAGTTAGAACGAAAACATTGATATTTTGAAACCTTATAGAAACACTACCGAATAATTATTAGCGAAACGGTTTCTTCAGCAAAATTATCAGAAACTGCAAGGGTTGGAAAACTTTTTATCTGCCCCCAGTAAAAAGTTATTTTGTATCTGTCTTTACACACGTGCTGGAACATGGTCGTTCATTTTCATAAACCCGCATCAATACCCGCTACAAGTTTGTAGAAGCCACCAACAAGAAAAAGTGACATGTGGTTTCAACAAAACGGTGTCACATCCCACACGGCACGCGAAACTAATTGCCAAATTGTGAGCCACCTGTATCTGGAACCGGGAGAAGGGTTCGGATGAGGTTAAATAGCTACCGTTGAAATCATGGTAACTCGTATTGGATTCTAAGCTTGTGAAATTCGGTTAAGTTTTTTCTGAGTATTTGATGTGGGTTTCCATTCCGGAGTCAATTAACGGCTAAAGACTGTTCCAGAAAATATGAACGCAACCAAAAACCGCTGCCATTTCGCAATGGTTCAGAATCTGTCAATTTTTATGGCTGCATCCTGTTGTTTACACTCTTCTCTATCCACTTGTGCAATTGTTTATTCGTTTTCATTAGTTTGTTCCGAAATGCGTGGACTTTCAGCAAAACAACGTCAAAAAATTGTGTACAAATGGGGCACAGAACGCGGACTGTCACTGAGAAAGATAGCAAAAATGAAAGGAGTAAGTGAAAAAGTCGTGCAAAATGCAATCAAGAAGTTTGGTTAGGATAACACATTTACTGAAGGCGTATAAACGTATACTGAAGGCGTTCGAAGGATAAACGTATACTGAAGGCGTACGAGAAAAAGAAGGAGGTTTCAGTTCGCGATGTGGCCAAAAAAGTGGGAACTTCGAAGTCAAATGTTCTTCGTGCCAAAGAACGTTTGAATCTTCGAACCTATAAGAAGCAGAAACAACCAAAACGTAGTCCGAAACAAGAAGCATCGATCAGGCCGAGGGTTCGAAAGCTGTACAATACGATTCTTGCTGGAAATTTGAACTGCATAATCATGGACGACTAAACCTACGTGAAACTCGATTACAAATCCTTGCCGGAACCCCAATATAATACGGTGCGAGAAGGGCAAGTGTTAAACCAGTCCAAGACATCGATTGAAGTCGAAAAATTTGGTAAGAAAGCTATGGTCTGGCAAGCAATTTGTTGCTGCGGTAAGATTTCGGAACCCTTCATCACCACTGCTTCAAGGAACAGCGAAATATACATCAAGGAATGTTTGCAAAAACGACTTCTACCCATGATTCGAAGCCACAAGGATCCTGTTGTCTTCTGGCTAGATCTTGCTTCTTGCCACTACTCGAAATCAACGGTAGAATGGTATACTACCAAAAATGTCACGTTCGTTCCAAAAGACATGAATCCACCAAATTGCCCACAACTTCGACCAATTGAGGAATTTTGGGCATTAACGAAGGCACATCTTAGGAAACATGTCTCGGCAGCCGAAACTATTCAACAGTTCGAAAAAGATTGGAAAAATGTGTCAAAACTTGTCTGTACGGAATTTAATGAGGAACGTTTGCCAGCTAGTCTACAATGGCTAAGTAACAAATGTTGAGACTAACATTCTGTTGTTGTAGTCTAATATTATCAGTATATCGAATGACATTTGAATATCTAACACTTGTGAATTATTTACAGCGAAATCAAAGTGCGTCCATACTTTCTGGGACAGTCTTTACATCCGGTGCCTTCGAAACAAAAAAAAAAAGAGTACAAAGTATGGCTGAAGTAAGTCTTTGTGATCATGAACTATCAAATTTGAATAGTCTTGAAACCAGTTTTGAAGTTTTTGTGCAATACAAGGCCATTTGAAATTGTCTGAAATATCAGAAAAGAATGCCAAGTTTTGTTACTTACTGATGAAATATAAATTTTATTCCAAATAGAATTCTATTTCGTTTTATGGTTTCAGTACGGTAGCACTTAGTTGAATGTTTTGAACTCAAGAGCGATAACTTTGAAATATTATTATTCTCTTCCAAAGAACACAGTCAACTGAGCTTTCTTACTTCCATCATTTAATGCCCGAAACAAAACAAAAAAAAAAGAAACACCACCTCAAGACAGATTAGCGCCAAATTAGAATTATTCACGATTGATTAGGTTCTCGTTATCGTTTTTACTTTCTTACCATTCATCCAGCGAGGAATCCATCCTACCTGCCATCCCGGAGGGTAAAAAAGCACACCGCCAGCAATGGTGGAATGGTACTCTTCTTCCCACTGGGCCCACCGTCGCCCCCCGCCACGGCCAATGATTTACGTGGAGCTGGTTAATTAATTTCGACAGAACGAAGCAATATTTTTCATTTCACTTCTTTACATTGTTCTAAGTTTCCCACTCGATGATGGGTCAGGTGTGTGAGTGTGTATTGGTAGGTTCGTACATTCTCCGATAAATTTAAAAAGCTGCCAACTTTTCAGTTGGTTCTTGTTCGCTGACTCGCTCTATCTTTAATCTAAATGAAATTCCTGTAATTTCTGGTATTCTTCTAGCTTCGAGCAAACTTCTAATCGTTACCAAGTTGCCTGCATGGTTTTAGCTCTAGACAAACTTCAATTAGTGGAAATTTGTATTACGATTCTAACCCGTGAGCTTTAATCCGACTGTTGGGGGTTCTCTGGATCTGGAAGATTGTTGCCACTAATGAGCAAAGCGGCGAACAAAGTGAAGTCGACGGCCGTTTAAATACCTGCCAGGTTATTATGTGGCGATTAGTGTGATTTGTGTCATGGGAAACGGAAAAGCTGCGGCTATCGTCTTTGATTGCAACAAAGTGGATGCAATTTGAGTAAGAAATGAACGCAATTTTTTAATCGAAATCTCCTGCCTTCGTGCCCCAGTCCACCCGACGGCTTCTAATCGATGGATCTCGGAAAGACAAAGCCATCGATTGAAATAATAATTCGCTTCGAGTGAAACTCCAAGAACTCCGCACAAGAACCGTCTGGAGCTTGCCATGCACTAGTCGAGCTTCCCGAGCACAAGCAAAAATTGTCAAGCATTCGCTGCGGGGCAAGGTCCTCAGGTCTGTAGGTACGAGCGAGTAAACGCTGGAAAATGGGGAGAAAAAAAACGTAAATTCCATCTTTACAAAAAGCTAAAAATCAAACAGATTTCCAAGAGTTCCAGCATATGCGGGGTTGGTTCATGATTGGGTTCAGGCACTGCCGGTGCCTTGGTTTGGTTTGCTCCCCGGTCGGCAACACGGCGGCATGGCACGGAGTGTGGCCATGGTGGCACACTTCAACATCTGCTGTCGATTGTTCTTCGCGTATTTTCTCACATCTTTTGTGCCGCGATACATCCAGACGCTAGGTGGCATCGCCACATCTGCTCGGTGTGAGTGTGAGGCGCTGCTCTAGCTGGCCTGTGTCGACCGGGTGGACGATGGATGGAACCGGGGAGCGAAGACGTCGAGCGAATTCGTCTTATCTCAGATGAAGCAACCAGCCAACGAACTCGCCTTCTCCGAACTCCGGAGGGTACAACTTGACGCAGAAACACGATTCATTGATCTGCTCTCGTTCGTTTGTTCGCCTTAATAGCAGCATAAGTATGTTTGAGCTGCTGCTCCGGCAGCATCACTCACACGAATCAGCGGATATTGGAACATATGGGGAAGTGGCAACGCCAACGAATCGATGAATGAAATATGTTCAGCGTCGGTGGCAGCAGCATTCTGCATTCTCGGAGCAGTCCCGCCACGGTGCACGCGGTGTCAGACTTTCGCTGGAAATCGTCGACGAAGAGTTGCTTGGTTGGTGCTTGTTGAATGCCAAATAAAACGACAATCGCACGCACCGCAATATCCCCTCCCCCCCGTTCCCCCCAAGCCAGCAGAAACAGGAATGATTTCACTTTGATATGGTAAAGCTCGTTGAAGATGCTTTGTGCACAGTCAAACAGATGCAGTGAGGAACTATCGTTAGTAGTCTACAGATCTTGAACTGTACTGACAAGATTCTTGCGTTGGATGGATGTCACGAGCTTGACTCAGCACGAAAATCAACTATCGGAAATAAATTGAACAAAAGTAATTGAATTATTATTGCCGTATAAAGTTATCCCATGCAAACGGCATTCGTACAGGGTCTGTTCAAGTCGCTTTTTCGTAATGTGTAATATGTTAATTCAGTTTCGTTTTTTTCTGAATCGAATGCAATGTCTGATCTCTGATTTCACAAATTTCACATTAAGGGGTAAATTACCATTAAAGGAAAACAGCCGATGTTGAAAAAGGCAAAAGCAGTTTTGACCGCTGAAATTCCAAAAAGAAATATCGGTTGATTTAGTTCATGTTTCTGAATAAGATATTACTTATCAGGCGACAGCAGAGAAAACGGCTTTTGCGTTTTTCCACAATGACTGTTTTCCTAAGATTGTAAATAAAACCTATAGACCTATTTTTAGTTTCGAAGACTTTTGAGGATTCTCTGCAAACGTTTTGGATTATTCACAACGTAGCACCGTTAGTTTTGAGCATTCTAATGAAACTATAGATTATTAGCGATTGACATAACATAACTAGTTCAACACATTTTTGTAGGATTTTGTCGACGATTGTTTTGTAGTATTTTCGAATATAATTATTTGAAAAAGTTAGTCAACAAAGTTCGGCCCTTTCCAAAAGCCAGCACTGTGAGCGGAGGTAGGACATAAAATATGACTTTCGCGCAAAAACGTATTCTGAGTTGTTAGCACCCTCTCAGATTCTAATTAAACTTTCTGGACATATAGACTTTATCATTAAAAGCCACTTCGAATGCTTCGTTTTTTTTTTTAAATTGATAAACACCGGCTTTTTAAGAAGACCAAACATTGTAAACAAACTTTTTCAAATAATTATATTCGAAAATACTACAAAACAATCCTCAAAAAAATCCCACTAAAATGCGTTGAACTAGTTCTCCGAAAATCAGTCAAGTTTTCTAAAAAAAATGCAGAAAAAAATCCAAACAGCACTGCACCGAAAAAAACTGATTTTAAATATCAGTTCAAAGTAGGTTCACAAAAAAACTCCATTTTTGGTCGCCAAAAGAAGAGAAAACAAAGTGCTCACAAGTTCCTACCTCATGCTTGCCCGTGTGTCTATGATGACATATGGTCAATAGAATGGCGTCGACTGGGTGTTATCACCTTCTGCGTTAGTAGCAGAATGAGAGGATGCGAAATGATTCGTGTGGAATAACTCCGCGAAATCCGAACATTTTACAAAAATCCTTCAAATAGAAGAACTATTTCGGCTTCACGTCGTATTGCTGATGTGCCCTTTAATGTGATCGCTTTAAAATAAAATAATTCCACCAAATTCCACTACAAAGTCTTTCCTATTTCACCACCGATGTCGGGAAATGGTGACAGACACAGATACTAGTAGATCGGTATTTTCAACTTTCATCAGTGTATCAGTCCTTAAAAATATTTTGATAAAATCGCCTGTTAATTTTTTTTGCATTATTCATAAATAAGCAGACGTACAAAGCTAAATGCGTTGTATGAGTAAGAGTTACTGTTTTAGTAAATATATTTTTTCTATTCTTATCATTAGTGTTTTAAAATATTCAGATGTGTGCAATATCATGCTATGCCCCAAGGATGTAATTATCTGGTTCCGAAGACTAAAGGTTTGATTACACTTGGTAAGTAACAGGCATTGCATGCAAACCGGAGAATTGGTAAGATCCGAATATGTCGATTGCTTGCATTTACAAGTGATTGAATGTTTTTCTGTAATGTTTGAATCCAATTGATACAAACAGTGCATTGAGGCGGGGCTGGTCGATGGAACGGTGATCTTGGAACATGATTTGCTCTGTACACGAAATGGATCATCGGAATACGTTTGAGTTAAAAATTCCATGAGTCATGATCTACAGTTATTTGCATATAAAAACAAATACATGGAAACATCTTTTTTTCTGTAAGCCGCTGCCAGACAATGGGACTTGGGACAGGTTAAATACACACTCACAAAAAACACAATTTTTTATCTTGATCAATTTTTGTCCCAAGATAGGTAAATTATGTTTCCTATCAATCGTTCAAAGCACCATAACATAATCACCTTTAGGGAAAACAAAGTATGCAAAGTGGATTTTTGTGACGAAGACTACATGTCCAGAAAGTTTCATCAAAATCGGAAAGGGGGTTGCCAACTGCGCATACGATTTGATGGAAAATTCGTTTAATCGAATACTATATTGAATAGAAACTATTTTAAAAATCGTCGATTTACAAGTCACAATTTTTTATTTGAATGAAATTTGTCCCATGATAGGTAATGAACGTCCATAGATTGCAGAATGGATACTTTTAAGGAAAAAATCTGTTTCAATCCACCTAGTAACTTGTATTCTCTGCAATATTACTGTGGTATTCTTGAAAAAAACTGCTCATTGAATAGTAACAGTGTAGTTTATTCCGGCGCAAACTAGCAAAGCCAAAATATTGAAATATTATCGAGAAAAAATTAGAAGATTTTTTAAATTTTTTGCATGTTTATGTGACGTTTTTTTCTCCCTTCAATTCCAGATTACCTTTTATACGGGCCTTTTGTATATAAAAATCGGTTCGGAACCGTTGCAGAGAAAAGTGAGTTAGTTCCATTTTGAAATTTTTGATCACTATTTCCGGTACTTCCGAAACCGGATCCCGGGGTCCGGTATAGCCAAAGTCGATACATATGGTCAGCAACTAATATGACCTAGAAAATGTAACAGTTTTGATACCAATTGAAAATTTGAAATTTTGAAATTTCAAAAACTCATCACCCTGTAATTCCGGAACCGTTAGTTAGATCCGGATAAAATTCAGTAATACTTTTGTTTAATTTTAAGTTACAGGAAATCTGTTCAGCGGTCGCTAAGAAAAGTGACTTGGTTCCATTTTAGAGATTTTGACCACTATTTCCGGTACAATTGGAACCGGATTCCGGGAACCGGTATATCCGATGAGAGTTTGTGTGGTATTTAACTTACAAACTTTTGAATTAGTAGTTTTTTCACTCATCACCCTGTAATTTCGGAACCGTAAGTTGAACGCATACCGAATTTAAAAATGTTTTATGGGACAATAGTACCTTTCATTTGAGCATAACTTTGTTAAAATCGGTTCAGCCACTTCGGAGAGAAGTTAATGCATATTTTTCTGATAGGAATAAATTAGGTGTATTCGACGAGCTGAGTCAAATGGTACATGTCACTCGGACCTCCGAGTCTTAGTTCACAGTGATTGCATAGAATTTATACACGAGAAAGGCGAAAGTGCTTTAACTAAAACTTTGGTTGTCCAGTAGTAGTACTTTTTACAAATATCTCCTGAGTTTCATTGATTTCTTGGATGATTATGACTTTCAGTGTAGTTTAAAAGAAATTTAAGCTTAAAGCTCCATTTGGATAATAAAATCAAAAGCGCCCACCTTGAAACGTATAAAAGATTGGTAAGGGACATAATCACTGATCTTGGGACGAAAATTCATTAAATTTCTCTATAGAAAGGTAAAAAAATGGCTGGAAAAACCGACTTTCGGACGGAGCCTCGGAGACCCACAGTTTTATATACATTTCGACTCAGCTCGACGAGATCGAAACATGTCTATGTGAGTATGTATGTTTATGTATGTGTGTGTACCTTTCAACCAATTTTTTCGGATTGATTTTTGCAGATATGACTGAAACGATTTCAACAAAATTAGACTCGTTTGAAAGCTACTATCAGGCCATTGGTCAAGTTCGAAGATCAAATGGCTGTGACTTCTGGTGCCGGAGATATGATGGTATAAGTGACGTAACCGAAGAAACGCATTGTTTTTTTCTTTTGAATCTCGTTTCGCAATATTTAAAGTTCCTTTTCTTCTCAGATTTTGTTTGTTATGTACGATTCAGACGGTCCGCCTTCTTCCGTCACCGTCACCGGAACGTCAGCTTCCGTCAAAATTAGTTTCATACTTTCTTCACTGGAACGTTCACACGCTCCGTCCGTCAAGACGTTCCGTGACGGTGACGTTACGTGTGAATGGCTCCATAAGAATGCATGTAATTAATGTTGACGGTGACGGTGACGGAGCTTGACTGTGACGGAAGGAGAAGGAGATTCAGACGATCCGAATCGTACATTATTCTCCTCAGTTAAACCAGTTTTCAGCGATCTCAATTTTTTTCTTGAATTCCAATTTATTCTTATTAATTTCCATTTTCAAATATTCAGATTAAAATCTTGAAGATTATTGCTTTTTGAATCATTTTTTTCCTATCCTGGTCATTTCCCACAGTGAATGTTCCTAATCTTCTCTGATTTTGTTTTTCATTTAAATCCATTTTAGTACAGTTGCCTTTTTTTAAACCGAAACTTTCGTATCGAAAGTTTTTTCACGCTACCAAAAAAATTTTTTGCCGTAAGTCGTTTTGCCGAAAATTAATTCGACCTAAAACGGATTCATCTCTGATATTTCCTCTATATCCTCTATAGAAAGGAATTAGAATTCCTGGAAAAACCGACTTTTGAACGGAGCCTCGGAGACCCATAGTGTTCAGCTCGATGAGATCCGGAAAATGTATGCGTGTGCACTTTTCAAAGATATTTTTACCGCTTAATTTTCTCAGAAATGGCTGAACCGATTTTAACAAGCTTAGGATTATTAGAAAGCTACTTTTGGGCTATTGACCAAGTTCGAAGATCAAATGGCTGTCGCTTTCGGTTCCAGAGATATAATGGTATAAGTGACGTAACCGACAAAACACGTTTTTTTTCTTACCGCAGAATTTTCTCAGAGATGACAGATACGATTTTAACAAGTCTAGTTTGAAAGATACGGCGTGACTTTCTATCAGAACAAATTGGCTCAAATGGCTCGTTCCCCTTGATATTTGGAGATTTGTGCCTTCTATTAAGTTCGAAAATTAAATGGCTGTGGCTTCTGGTTCCAGAGATATAATTGTATAAGTGATGTAACCAACAAAACCGCTCATTTTTTCAGAGATGGCTCAAACCGATTTTAACAAGCTTAGGCTCGTTTAAAAGCCAGTATTGGACTATTTTTCAAGTTCAAAGATCAAACGGAGGTAGTCATTTCCGATTCCGGAGATATAATGGTATAAGTGACATAAGCGACAAAACGCTTTGTTTTTTCATCGCTCAATTTTCTCAGAGATGGCAGAACGAATTTTAGCAAGCCTAGGCTCGTTTGAAAGCGTCTATTGAATTGTGGATGAAGTTCGAAGATCAAATGGTTGTCACTTTTGGTTTCGGCAGTATGATAGTATAAGTGGCGTAACCGACTAAGCAGATATTTTGCATCGGCTGAATTTTCTCGACTATGACTTTCGATAAACTTAAGTTTGTTTGTAAGCTAAAAATGGCAATCAAATTTGAAAGAGTTATGGCGAACATTTCCGGTTCGAGAGATGTAATGTTATATGCAAGGATGGCTTTTATCGTATCAAAGAACGCTCACTGGCAACTCTTTCCACGATTGCATCAGTGCCATCAAATAGAGACGGATATTATCGCAACAACAAAAACCCGGTATGGCTCATTTAACATAGAATCGACACCAATGCGAGAGCAAATTTCTCTCGATGACATTTCTGAGAATCAAAGGTTAGCACGCTGCTGTGGGGATCCTCTCTGAAGCAACAAACGGTCGCTTGTTCTCGTTTCGTGATCCGATTCTACATGGGCAGTTGATAATCATTTTACTATTGCCGCGATAGAATCATTTTACTATTGCCGCTTATTCTAACTATGTACATATAACCTTTGTATAAGTTGTGTCTATGAAAATGTCTGTGAATGCTCCACACAAGGGTTTTGAAATGTTGCAACCTAGTATGAGAATTATCCAGTTGAATCATCGATTCGATTTTCTGCGATAATTGTCTACTTGCGATTCTCTCTTGGGAAATTCCACACAGCACCGATCATTAGCAGACTGTAAATTTTTTAAGGGCGTGAAATACTCAGAGTATGAAGCGAAGAAATGTAGCAAAATTCTCTCACGGCTCATGCATTGAGAGACTCGAGTTGTTGTAGCATCTTCTACCGGATTGAAAATTTTGTATACAATATACATAGTAATATAGCAGCTTCTGTCAAATTTTTCAATCACCAACACTGGTTATATGTGACGTAATCGATAAGTCCCAGTGTTTTTCAATGCAACAAAATTTCTCAGAGATGGTAGAATCAATTTCGAAATACTTAGATTCGTTTGAAACCTACTTTTAGATTATTTGATAAACTCACAATATTTATGACCGAGGATAGAGTCTTACAAATGTTTTAATTAGACTATTTAAAGGCAAGAGAAAGACATTATCGCACCACTAGGTGGATAAGGATGGGTTTTTCAATCGACTTCAAATACTAAAAATCGAACGGATCGTAATTACCCATCTGAGAACCAAATGTCATCAAAATCAACCTATGTGTCTGTGTAAATCGACTTCAATTTTTTTAAATCAATTTTCTTCAGTGTAGGACTCGATTTGGAATTTTTTTAAGTTTTTTCATTTGAAAATTTGGCTGATTTTGAAATCGCTAATATAACAAATTTTTGAAAGATTTGTCATTTTTCGACTGTAATCATTTGAAAATAAAATGGTAAAAAGAAGTTTGACCCTTTTTAAAAGAGTCTAGATCAATTTTGGAAATGTAAAATAAGGCCTTATGTCCAGAATATTTCATTTACATTTGAGAGAGTGACCACCAACGTATTTTCGAATGGGTGCGAAATTCGTCAAAAGACTACTAATTTTACTCTTTTACTTTATTTGCCGATACTTAACCGGTGTGTTAAAATGTTAACAAACACATGAGAAGATCCATCTAATCATTTTATCCTTATTACCTATTTCAAAAACTCGCAAATCCAATCAGAAATGGATTCATACCAGTTACCCATTGCCTCCTTTAGCATGGTACGCTAAATTTATTGCACACGATCAAAACGTCCCACTAATATACTGTGCACTTTACAAACCAACTCTGCTAAGAGCCGTATAATAGTCAGTGATGGAATTTAACGGTTGAACTCACACATTTTACACGATAAGATTATTTCATCTACGCCTTTTGGGATCGTGTGAGTCCTTTCGTTCATCACAGCGGTTTTGTCCCTGGCTTCGAATGGTTCCGGGCGCTGTCTCGAAACGACAACGGCGAATAGACAGGCAGAAAGCGATGGTCGAAGAGATCGAAAAGGATTCACTTTTTAATCCCCATGATGAATACATAATGAATAATTTATGGTATCACTCTTATCGTACGGTTTGTTGGCCTCGGCCTGGCTTATGTAGACAACCAGTATCTACCGGACCCAGGGCTGGGTGTTAAATTCCAAGAGACACAGGGACACAGTATGAGAGTTTAACAAGTCTTGACTTTCCGTTAAATGATTAATGAATTGATATGCGCCGAGTCGTTGAGCCGAACCATAGTTTGGCCTGGGCGAATGAAGTCATTTTTCGGCCCGGTCATGACCGGTTCGTATTATCTGGGGTATTAGACCGTTTGTCAGATGTTTACGGATTGTGCGCTTACTGACTAATGTAGGAATAACGACGGTCAACGGGAATAGTGAAGGTACGCTAAATTTAGCTGAGTTAATGAAAAGCATCGAATGTTTGCTACGTCAATCAGAAAAGTCGTACGTCAAGTAGCGTCGTTATTTAATATCTTCTGAGCGGTAAACAGTATCAAAGAATATGTAGTTCATACGAAACTAATATCCGTCATACTCCGATCAATCTTTCTGTTTTGTCACCCACCTCGTACGTTTATTTTTTTGAGTTCCACCACCTGAATGAATTTTCTACCGGTTCGTTTGGTACCTAACTAACGGGAAAATCGCTTCAAAATCGTTGTCGACCGATGATGCATCTTCACTTGCCTTTCCTCTCTGCTGCTGATAGCTGAGTAAGTTCTTCGATGCGCCCCGGAAGCCAATATACAAGCAATAACGAGCATTTATCTCGAGTTCATAGACCACGAAAATTGCTGCCGTTGTCATTCAAAAGGGAGGAAATTTTGATGTTCCCGATTACGCTAATTTGATGGCACGTTGCTGCAGGCAGTTGGTTCACTCACACTACGTCGTTTCAACGTCGTCCTTTGAAATGTGCTCTATTGGAAACGCAAACATTTTCCTCTGAAGCCAGAAATAGGTATAAAATTGAACAAACCACTGACCGTTGCGCGTTCGGGATGGAACTATTGAACCTGAATTTTATTGTTAGCCTGACTTTGCGAAAACTCAACCCCTCAATTGAATGCCACACAAACTCTATCACCAAGAGCCAAACGTATAATAATTCGAAAAGTTTCCCATTTTCCAACATAACCAGTCAATTTTGCTTTCATTCGAAGGTGGTTCAAGTTTTTCGCTGACTCTCCAGGTACCAGGAGTCTAGTTACCTTCATTACGCAGGATACCGGAGATGCTGCTAGATCCTTAGCCCCACCGTTCCGTCCGGATTCCGACAAAACCCATCAATTGCGGCAAGTGTAGTCTTTCTTCGCCTAATTTGTTCACCAAATCAATGGGGGTGACTCCACACCGGGCTTGATATATCTCCCCCATTTCCCTCAGCTACCGAGGAAAAAATACTTTCCAACAGAATTCATTATTTTCCTTTGGCAAAGTTTTCCGAAGTTCGTCCCGCACAATAGTTGAAGTTTCATCACCCACACCACAATCGGTTTGTTTCCTTCGAATTTCCACTGCTGCAGTTACCGGCTCACCGTTGCGCTTACCGAGTAAAATATGCGGGACTCGCGGTAGTTTGGTTGCCGAAACTTAACGAAACTTTCGAAATAGCTTATCTGTGCAGATTTTGTTTTTTTTTTGTTGTTGGATTCTGTTCTTTGTTCAAAGAATGCACTGCTCTTGGGTTGCATCCTACCGCCAGGGCAGTCACCATCTGCCCCCGATGATTTGTTATTCCAGTTGTTTTCCGATGGCAATGTTTCCTCTTAGCCATTCAGCACGACGACGGCAGTGGCGAGATAAACAAAACTGCGAAAAGCAAACCTGTTCAAATTAGAAATCCCATGAATAATGATTGCTTCGACAGCTGCTGCGAGAGTTCGGAGTGGAGTGTGCTATTTTCGCATGAGATTTGCTATCAGTTGACGTTTGATTGGTTCGGGAATGCGTATGTGAGTGTGTGTGTGCATGAGTGAGTATGTGCGTGCAGTACGAGGATCGCCACACTAGAATTATTGTAGCCATCAATCTCTGTCCCAGTCAGTATTAGGCAAACCGGGCTCAGATGTTATTGAAATGGCACAGATATGTAGTCGGTATTGTGAGAGATACTATTATTATTGTTGTTGTTGGTGTTTGTTATTACATTGTACTATTGCAACATGCGTTCTAACATTTGCATGTCCGTGAGCTCGCGGAATTGATAACGGTGAAACGCGAGCTCAGTGGTCCAACTTTGATAAGACCTGCTCCGGCAAAACGGGGAGATACGTGCGTTTATGGGCTCTCGTTGGTGTGAAATTGTGCGAGTTGAGTCAGCTGCTAATTTCAGACATGTGGAACGGGTCGATTGTTGTTACGATTCCACGGCTCCTTAGATTCATCCTTGCTCCTTCAACAATTCATAACTCAAACTACCTACTCCGACCGATTTTAATGCCATAATTGGATTGTTCCTATGGCTTTCTGAATGCAAACGATGGTAGTTAAAAATAAGAAGCATAACTCAAACGAAGTAGGCTTCACCGGACCAAAAGAAAAACTAAATTTTCCACCGAGATAGACCTTGTTCTTATTCTCAGAAAATGTTCTAATCACGCAGCTTAGTTCAAATGGCCATAGAGACTGTCCCAGAAAGTATGGACACACTTTGATTTCGCTGTAAATAATTCACAAGTGTTAGATATTCAAATTTTATTCGATATACTGCTAATATTAGACTACAACAACAGAATATTATTCTCAACATTTGCTACTTAGCCATTGTAGACTAGCTGGCGCACCTTCTTGCGAACGTTCCTCATTAAATTCCGTACAGACTTCTTGGTGACAACCTTGGACACTTTTTTTTGAAATCTTTTTCAAACTGTTGAATGGTTTCGGCTGCCGAGACATGTTTCCTAAGATGTGCCTTCGTTAATGCCTAAAACTCCTCAATTGGTCGAAGTTGTAGGCAATTTGGTGGATTCATGTCTTTTGGGACGAAAGTGACATTTTTGGTAGTATACCATTCTACCGTTGATTTCGAGTAGTGGCAAGAAGCAAGATCTAACCAGAAAACAACAGGATCCTTCTGTTATATATTATAATTGAATCGCAGAGCATACTGCAAATATGGCCTATGCGTGAAAAAGTGGAGGCGATATACATGCAATTTCAAAAAATCCAAAACTAGATGCGATGTAGTAAAGCATTTAATGTCATTCAGTTTATCAGCTTCAGTGATTTTCTTTTGTAATGTATGCGATCGTAAGTATATTTTTTTGAGAGTTTATTCAAGTGTCTATGCGATTCTAACCATACATCCTACTAATAAGCAAAAAATAACAACGAGCTTTTACGGATCGAGGCTCGAACCTGAAACTTGTGGATCGTTTACCGAGTTTGTCTACTCTCATCCATACCATAGCTGTTGATAAGGCCGATTTCAGACGAATACATTCTTCTTTTATCTTACAGATGACTGAGTCACATCGCATATCTAAGCATAACTAAAATCTTACAGTGCGAAATAACTCATTACGTTTTATGATGTAAACCATCATTCACATTCACACATATGTGTTCACAATATATCGTAGAAGAGAAGGTTTATAGAATTTCTTATTGTGAGGAAGTTCGTATTGTTTCACGAACAAGTCTGTTGTTTACATAAATGTTCCATGATACTGATAATTTTCAATTATCCTAACCATTTTCAAACAAGTGTTCTTGAATGTTCAGTAAAACACTCCGTATTAGAATGCGACCAAATATTTTTATATTCAGCCATTAAAGTCAGAATTGTGAGCCTATCGCATTGGATGCTAGGAATTATCATCTTGTGCGAGGGGTTTCACGTACAATGCGATATAATTCAGACAAATTTTGGATATCATGTACAGCCAAACATTTATGGAAGTAATGCGAGTTCAATTCTGTATACGGCGAGGTTGTTCAAACAATTATGCGATTGTGTGCTCATCGTCGCAATGAGCTTGTGCGATAGCATCATATGGGGAAAAATATGAACTTCAGTTATATGATTATGCGATGGTGATTATGAACAGCGTTTTAAACGATCTAATTCGTGCTACCTTATGCGATTTGTGGTTCTCTGGGTCGGCCTGATCGATGCTTCTTGTTTCGGACTCCGTTTTGGTTGTTTCTGCTTCTTATAGGTTCGAAGATTCAAATGTTCTTTAGCACGAAGAACATTTGACTTCGAAGTGCCCACTTTTTTGGCCACATCCCGAACTGAAACCTCCTTCTTTTGCTCGAACGCCTTCACGATACGTTTATCCAACTAAGGGTTAGCAGGACCTTTTTTTCGACTCGTTTTCGGTTTATCCTCAAAGGTGTTATCGTCACCGAACTTCCTGATTGCATTTCGCACTTACTGCTTCCATTTTCTCTTTCTCAGTGGCAGTCCGCGTTCCGTGCACCATTTGTACACAATTTTTCGACGTTGTTCTGCTGAAAGTCCACGCATTTCGAAACAAACTAATGAAAACGAAAAAACAACTGCACAAGTGGTTAAAGAATAGTGTAAACAACAGGACGCAGCCATAAAAATTGACAGATTCTGACAGTCAAGAAAAGGAACCCAATCTTTTGATTATAAGTCACTTAAACGATTATATCACCAGAAACGACAGAAAATTCATTTTAGAACTTGATCCACAACCAAAAAGTACCCTTCACACGAGTCTGAGCTTCGTTAAATTGGTTCAGTCATCTCCGAGAAAATTGAGCGGAGAGTATTCATTGAAAGATGAGTTTTCACTTGCGAGCAGTTGATTCAAAGGCAACAAAGAAAGAGTTTTTTACATCGAATTGTTATTGAGGATGAAAAGTGAATATTCTATGATAACCCCAGGAAGAAAAAAATACCACGCTATACCCGGTCAATGGTTGCTAACCGAATATTTATAGAGAGATTCTCTCTATCAAAAAGAAAAGTGGAAGAACTTTTTCTCCGGTATTCTGAATGGCGTACGTTTGTTACGCATGCGCTATACCTTCTTGTGTGACTTTCGGTCAGGATACAAGAATCCAGTGTAAATCACTTGTTACCTATGACAATCAGATGGCCACATGTCAGTATTGCCAAAAAGCTGTTCACTACGGTAAGCCATGTGATACACTGTACAAGGACAACGGTGCTTCCTTCACACAAACCCCAAGCAACCCCAGTATAACAGAAACAGCCATCGCCTCTCCTCCTAGGAAAAAGATGACAACTAGATCCAGCCATAAGGAAAAAAAATTTATCCTGATGTTAAACGGAATAAAAAATCTGAATGAAAAAAAATCTTCTTTTCAATTTGTAAACAGTTATGTGATGTTAATAAAGATTTCAATGTGGCAACCCTGCACCGACGACACGACCAGGCAGTCCGAAGAAAAATCCGTTAACAATTCACCTTCAGTTACCATAAATTGAGCCACCCCTTGGTAATGATAAAAATAATCTTCTGGAGCAACACTGCCATGGTTGCTACGAGCTTGTTACCAAGACGCTTCAAAAGTTCAAATAAACATAAACAACATAAACAAGTTTCGAGAAGAAATGTTCAACTTTCTCCTTTAACATAAATCATTTAAATTCAACTGACTGTTTCCTCGATTGCGGAAGATGGTTCAAACTCGGTAGGGATCGTCATCTAGCCGGATGCCTCAACAAATTAGCAGTTTCGATCCTATCGAAGACTATTGCATCAGTAATATTCCATTAACGGATCTTTTGGGGACAAGCCTTACATCCATTGGATTGATAACATATGCTATGTAAATAATTTTTTTTAGCAGTGACCGATAATTTAACACTATCTCTCAGATTTCCAAGCCACGATCCAAGTTTCCTTACGAAAAGAGATCTATTGTATGGTGTATTTGCACACTGTTCTAAAAGAAGAAATCGGAATCCGGTACTTAAATTATCCGTAGGTAATAGCATCAAACATCAACATTATTCAAACGTATAATTTCTTTTTAAAACTTTCTAGTCAACTTCTGATAAAATCTCGAATTTTAAAGTAATCCAAATTATGTGGTTTGCCTAATTTCTTTTAGCAAAATAAGCTAAATAAAGCGTATCAGTTCGAAATGGATATCCGCATAATACCGATTTTTCATATGAGACACAAACTCCTTAACAATACATTTTCTGGGAGGGTTCTTTGATAAACGGGAGATGATTATCAGAGATACAATAACGACCTGTCAATTATTTTTCACGCAATATGGAATTTTTAAATACATACATTTATTCCGATTCTGCATTTCGATCGAATGTGAGGTTCAATTCATATATTTTAATCGAGTGTTATTTTTTATATGAAAAACTCGAACTCAATCGAAAGACTAAATGAAAATTTCTGATTCGACCGAAATACAGGTTCGCTGTGAATGTATGTATCAAAAGAATTCCAAATTACAATAAAAATTATGTGCAGATCGATATTTACACAATCTTCTCATTTTATCGGTTGACGTATCGGTGGTTTTTTCTCACAAATTGTATACACCAAATTTAAATGAAATTTATTTGTTTTACCTATTTTTATATATATAAAAATAGGTATAGAATTCGCTCAAACTTTCGAAAAATTTTCCGAGGCCAGGAGGGCCGAATGTCATATACCAATCGATTCAGCTCGACGAACTGAGCAAATGTCTGTGTGTGTATGTGTGTTGTCAACTAAGAGGTCGAGATCTCAGAGATGGCTGGACCGATTTTGATCAAACTAGTCGCAAATGAAAGGTCTCCCCGTCACCCAGAACGCTTTTGAATGGTTTTGAGATCGGATGTTTACTTTTTGAGTTATACGAAGTTTTATGTCAAAATTTGCAGTTTTTTGACAGTATCTGTCACAATTGACCTTGAAAACAGAATATGTTTTCAGACTTAGATTCCGCATGGTAATAGCTATCCAACAAGCCATAGATTGTTAAAATCCGTCCATTTTTAACGGAGATATCGAATTTTTTGTGTAAGCGACTTTTCCCCCATATTCCAGCAGTAGAAGTTCTGAGCGCTGTATGGCAAAGAAAGGCTTGGGAGCAACGTAAAACACGATTTTTCATACTGTTACATACAATAGTTTCTAAGTACCAAAAAGACTGTGAACAGCATTATTTTTCATGACATTTTGCCCCGGACCAATTTTAGCACGGTTCATTTTTGGCAACATAATCGTTCGAATATGACATAGTGGAAAGATGGCAGTACTTCCGAATTCTACAAAATTTATAATTATATTGATTTAAACTGCTTACAGCAATAAATGCTGGAAGAACAAAACACCCATATACCATTTGAATCAGTTCGTCGAGATCAGCAAATGCGTATGTGACAAATAATTTCACTCAATTTTTTACCTTATTTTCGAAGATGACTCAACCGTTTTCTACAAACTCAGATTCATATGAAAATTCGTATGCTCCTAAACAAGGTTCCTGAATTATGTTTGGATCCGACTTCTGGTTCCGGAACTACAGGATGATATGTGAAACGAAATTAAAATTGTTTAACTTATTTTCCTCGTAGATGGCTGAACCGATCTAATATTCAAATGATATCTATGAATCATCTAAGATTTGCTGATTTGAATAGTCGACAACCAAATAAACTTATTTCAGTTTTAGTGGTATTCAGTTTTCGATTCGGAAGGCACCCAACAATTTAACTCGTACTACGATTTCTCAAAGATGTCCATACTGATTTTTAAACATATTGAAACAAATGTAAACTAATCAGGTGAATTTGTTTGACTTCGGCTACACCGATTTTCGAATTCCGGCTCCAGTATCGAATCGTTTCTCAAAGCTCAATCGTTTTCTCAAATAAAGCCAAATCGAATTTCAGAAAAAAATTCAAATTTAAATAAACTTATAGTCCCACACAAAATTAATCAATTTTATTCAATGCTGACTTCCGATTCTATGGAATTACAGGAGGATGAATTTTTAAAATTCAAACCGATATAGAAGATGATAATCCCGAAAAGCTTGAAAGTTGGACTCAAAACTATTGCAATTTATTCGTCATATGGCCATACGAATCGGTTTGTTTATGCTGGTTCCTGAATACCGGCTCTGGAAGTACCTTAAATTACCGTAAATTCTAAAGTGGAACTCACTTCGACATATCATGAAAAGTTCAATCGATTGTAACCTTTTTAGATAGAGTAATGAGTAATTAAAATGTCAAATTGCAGCTTAAAACGACGGTCATTAAAATAATGTCATGAAAACCGAAGAATATTCATGAAAAAACACAAGCGGATTGATAAAAAAAAGGTATCATCTCACTGATAGGTGGATTAAGCACGTTTTTATTACCGAAACCGGTAGCCACGGTGAAGGTAACTGTTATTCGAAAACAACAGTTGTTTAGTCTTGGTGGCCAGTCACATATATTTTTCGAACGATTTCATTTTGACATTACGAGTTATTGAGGGGTAGTTAAATTTGTGATACAGTTTTAATATACGAGTGGCAGGTCGTGTCGTCGCCTGCACGCTATACAAAATTGAGTAAAGCACGCTGTGTGCTAGGCGGTGGCGTTTTGTTATTCCGTACCGATGCGTACTGATTTTGCATCATTTTTATGGCAGTTTGAAAGTTTTGATACTCATTGCCCTATAATTTTGGAACCGGAAATCGAATCTGGATGAAATGGCACACTATCTTTAGAGAAACTGAGAGCTTTAATTTGAATCAAGATTTGTGTAAATCAGTTTAACCGTTACTGAGAAATCGAAGTGATTTCCGTTTTTGGAGCTTTGTTTCACTATTACCGGTGCGTTCGGAAGCGAGAATTGGGGAACAAAGTAGATTTATATACCCACGAACTAACATGTTCTACACCTGCAAGATGCATTTACCAAGATGCAATTGCACCTCGATTCGCAATCACTTTTAAAAAAATGAATGATTTTAAAATTTTTCACTTATCACGCTGTAATATTGGAACCAAAAGTCGGATCCGGATCAAAGTTGACTTTTTAAAGAATTTCGAGACCTTTCATTTGCAATTAGTTTGTAAAAATCGGTTGAGGGATTTCGGAGAAAATTGAATGCGCATTTTCTCATATTTTGCCTTGTAATTCCGGAACCGGAAAGCGGATAAAAATAAAATTTAATGACGTGCTATGCGACTATACGAGCTTTCGTTTGAACCTAAATTTGTGCAAATCGGTCACGCCATCTTTGAGAAAAGTGAGTGACATTTTTTTCATTTTTTTGTGTATATCACCCTGTAATTCCGGAACCGGAAGTCGGATCGGGATAAAATTCAATAGCGTTCTATGGGACTATGAGACCTTTCATTTGAATCTTTGTTTGTGAAAATCGGTTTAGACATTTCTGAGAAAATCGAGTGACATTATTCGTCACGTACACACATACATACATACATACACACAGACATTTGCTCAATTCTTTGAGCTGAGTCGAATGGTATGTGCCATTCGGCTCTCCAGGACTCGGTTCAAAAGTCGATTTTCACAATGATTGTATAGCCTTTCTATATGAGAAAGGCAATACCGGCCGGACTACTAAGAACGACACGATAAAGTTATTCTCCTACATGACAATGCTCAGCCTCATGTCGGAAAAGCCATGAAAAAATATTTGGAAACGCTCAAGTGGGACATTTTACGGCGACCGCCGTATTCTCCAGACATTGCTCTTTCTAATTGTTGGTCGTTCCGACGATCTGGCAGGTCATCGGTTTACTTCTTTCGCAGAAATTGAAAATTGGTATCATACTTGGATCACCTCAAAAGACGAGACATATTTTCGAGATGGAATTATAAAATTGCCTGAAAGGTGGAGAAAAATAGTAACTAGCGATGAATGATACTTTGATTATTCTTAAAATTCTAATTATTTTGAAATAAACTTAACTCCTAAAAAAACCGTACCAAATTTTTTATACTCCTAAGATAACATTATCAGAACAGTAATTCCTGAGTTAGTTTATGTGTTATTGTATTCAATACAGAAAAAGAACGTTTTATCATTTGAAAGATCACAATCTTTTAGGAAAAACTATTTTGACTATTCTTTTTGTAGTAATACAAAAGGTTAATTGTAGAAATACAAAAGATTGATTAAGACGTTAGGTAGGACATTGCACTTCGGTGTTTTGCAAATGGCATTAACTTTACGTCTTTCTAGCGGTTTATGCTGAGCTGCTGAGTCTCGTTAGCAGTTCGGTATAAACTGATAACGCACTGATGAGTCGAATACGAAAAGTAAAAATAAAACAATATAAAAGAGTGTTTGCGATTACACTCTTGTCGTATTTCTGCTACAAACTTAGAACAATCCTTCATGTGCAAGAATATCATACCTCCAGAAACGTGGTGATTTTCGTAAGTTTTTCACATTTCCGATTCTAGCATACTATTAAAAATACTCCAATGAACAATAGTTTCACCCAAACGCCCTCTAGCGAATAAATACAACACAAATGATAGCAGCCGTAATCCTTCAAACTTTTACCAGTGATGAAAACAATCGGAATATTGCAAAAGTATTCCGTACGGTAGTAGAACTACGTTGAAAAATTTCATTGATGCACAGAACAAAGAATAAAGTCCCAACCCGATTGCGAAAACTCCCACTTCGCTGTCCTCAGAAGTAGCAAATAACAATTTCCGAACAATTTAAATCAACGCAACACAAACTCGATAAATGTTCCCAGAAAGGCCCCGAAACAGGTAACTTACTTTGGTTTTATCTCCACGCGAAACGGAATGCTTGCTTTTATTCTTCCAACGACAGACAGGTTGACTTCGTCCTTTAGTCGGTGCTTCGTCGGTCGTATTATCCTTCTGATGACAATAAATTAAAATGTTTGCCTCACCGTCGTTGTCGCACTGCCAGGGCCGTCTATTAAAACTCCCGGTTGTTTTTTTTCTTCCCTCTTTATGTTCACTCGATCCCGCTAGGAAACACGTACCGAGCACATATACCAGGCGACACACTTTTGTTTCAAGAGATCCTTTTTCACATGGGTACAGCTAAAGGCAAGAAAATCACACTTCACCGTCGACTTTAACGCTTCTTAATCCTTTTCTGTTTGCTTCCACTTGTTGACACAGTCCTCTCTTTTTGTTGAGCCACTGTTTGCTCAGCTTTTTGACTCTCTAATCACTTTCTTCTTCTACACAAACGAAACAATCACGTAAGCTCACTAAATCATCATCCACGGCTATTAGGCCACCCTTTATTTCTGTTTTATTCGAGATCCCGTTCAGGGACACCGTCGTTTTCCACGAAGCGGACCTCCCACTAATTTATCATAATTATCGAGACTCTTCAATCAATGCAGCGAACGCATGGCCGAATGGAAGAGCCGCTAGTTAGTGTATAAACCGGCGTTAATCGACTATAGATTTCCTGGGAATTGCTAACCATAGGGCACACCGCCAACAGTCGGCAGTCGGGTGAAACCTGCGATTTTATCGGAGGCGCATAAATTGACCGGGCTTCGTTCGGTTGTTCAAACACACTTAAACGCGAACCCAGTAGAACGAAGACACACTTGGCCAACGGTTATCGTGGCCTCTTCCTCGCTGTGCACTTTGTCTTCCCCGATAAAGGCTCCTTTTGGCGGGCGGGCGGGCGACCGGACCGTCTCAATACATCGCGCGCCCCGGTTATAATCACGATAAATGAACCGATAATTTCCCACCTTTGCCAGTTGCGTTCGTTTTATTTTTTCTTATCCCATCCACTTTTCACTGTTGTTTGCTGGTCTTCCGTGTACCGCGCGAGCCAGAAAAGCACGCGAATCATCAACCATACTATTGAACTCGATTCACGGCCAACTCGAAAAACACCGGTGTCTTCATGTATGCTGCTTCCAGATCGAAGCGAAACTCACACTTGCCCCAGTTTCTTCCAAACACGGTAATTAGCACCAACTTCATACAAATTTAAGCTCTTGATCTGCGCGATTCGTGAGCCACTTGTAATAATCACACGCGCGCGGCGGCACTATAATTACAGTCCAGGAAATCCAAGGAATCTCTTGGAGAAGATCGCGACCAAAGGTATCGTGAATCCCACCGTCCTAACGCGCTAACACCCGACGTAACTCCGAAGAGAGATGAAGAGCAACTGAAGGCACCGGCCGTGCGATGTTTGTACCGTCGGTACTCGCAAAGAGTACACGAGAGGAATGGAAGTTCGACTGTGAGAAGTTACGGTGTGGAAAAGTAACTGCGAGAGTCGTCGGCTAAATTCGGCCCAGTTGAACTTGAAGCATAAAAGCTCCGGTTGAGCGAAAGAGCGGAGCGTACGCGTAGGAGTTTGAGTTCGCATTGTTTATATATTTTTTTCCTCTCTGTTTACAGTTTCTAGCCGATGCCGGTATGGGCTTGGGTTTACTTTTCAACGGATAAGAGGGCACTCAAAATGTGCTTATGATAACAGGGAGAGTGAGTGTACTGTGTGCTGTGTTCATTTGAGTTGCTCGTTTTCAGGAAGCTTCAACTGTTTATTCGTGAGTGTTGTTCTGAAGAAACTTTAGTATCTACAAGTGACAGCATTTTGAAGCAACAGGGCCTCAAGGTTGAAATCGTATGTTTTCTACAGGTTTAGTAATCAATTACCGATTGAAATTTCGAAACAACTCATTCAAAGGACCGAAATTCGAAACGTTGCATGAAATTTAGTAATAAGGAATTAAATGATATCTTGAGCCTGAGAGAACATGACAGGTTTAAAATGCCTCTTAATAATCTATTCACGTTACGTTTTCGACTCATGAGCTCTTACACAAATGGATAACAACTGTCTGCCTCTGCCTGCCGAGTTCGTTGAACGAAAAAATGGCGCGCGGCTCAATAGTCTGTTTCGAAAACAAACGTATTGGACCAACGGAAGACTTCCGTTCGACATATATTTCTGACAGGAAAGTCATCAGATCTCACATACTCTGATTGGGATGAAACTTCGCATACGTTTCGCGAATAGCAAAACATTTGTTTTGTACGGATGGAGGAACCGTTTCAACTGGAGACTGGTTTTAAGAAAGGATCTATTGACTTTTGGATGCACTTTCATTGTAGCACAAATATTATTACTTTGTCCAACTTTTGTCTGTCGAGAAGTTGTAGGAAATCGATTTGACACTATTTAAAATATGTACACTGAAAAAAAACGCAAAATGTTGGTATTATCATAACTATCAAACCTAATCCAGTTTCCCCCCTGAAAATTTCGCTAAAGAAGTTGAACAAATTAAACCATATTCTAAACCTTTCTGGAAACTTTCTAAGGTTCTTAAGAAACCTCAGTAACCAATTCCTGCTCTCAAGGAAGGAAATCAAATACTTCTTACAAATGGCGAAAAAGCTCAAAAACTTGCTCAGCAGTTCGAGAGTGTACACAATTTTAATTTGAACGTTGTGAGTCCTATTGAAAATGAAGTCTCACTAAAATATGATCATGTTTCAACCCAAGTGTTATCACAAGATGACATTATTGAGACGAATTTTGATGAAATTAAATCAATTATTAGGAAACTCAAAAACATGAAAGCTTCTGGTAATGATGGAATTTTTAATATTCTTATTAAGAATCTTCCCGATGTTGCCTTGAGGCTCCTGGTTAAAATTTTCAACAAGTGTTTTTCATTAGCTTACTTCCCAAAAAGATGGAAAAACGCTAAAGTAATTCCTCTCCTCAAACCTGATAAAACCCAGCAGAAACATCAAGTTATCGACCAATTAGCTTACTTTCTTCTATCAGTATACTTTTTGAAAAAAATATCTTGTTGAGAATGATGTCTCATATTAATGAGAATTCAATTTTTTTACCAGAGCAGTTTGGATTTCGTCATGAACATTCAACTACTCATCAACTTGTAAGAGTTACGAACATGATAAAAGAAAATAAATCTTCTTGGTTATCCACTGGAGTTGCTCTTCTAGACATAGAAAAAGCATTCGACAGTGACACATTCTTGAAACCGGTAATGAAATCTTCATTTTTTTCTCTGTAGATTTTCCTATTCCATAGTTCTACAAACTATTCTGCAAGCAAAGAGCAATCGCAATTCTTTTTGAAAAGGAATACTTTGCGTAGTATAGTATTCATCTTTTGAAAATGCGGAAGCAAGTTGCATTCTGTTTGAAGTTGGTAGTTTTTTCCCAAAAATGTTGAGTTCGGTTCTGTAAAAAGAACCCTTTCTGAGTAAAATTGTAGGCACATGTTGCTTTTTATCATGGCTGGATCATTGTTTCGATTATTAAGCTTCCAACTTTGACGTGAATAATTTTTTGTGACAGTGTAATTGTTCAGAATATTAACAACAAGCTACAAAATCTTTCATAGTACATATTTTTCATAGTACAATTTTTTTCATTTTTTTTCATAGTGTCTCAATGGTAACTTCCACAGCTAGAGAAGGTAACTGGCTTTTTTATTTTCCGGATGATGTCAACGAACATTTTTCTTTTTCACAATTATTAGAATTCTGCGACGTAGACATTTTTGCAGTTTGTTTCTATATAAATTCAATAACAGACAATTATCACGCGTTTAACGTAAACCAAATATGAACAGTTCGGTTTTAACTCTATATTATTATCATGAAATCAAATTTTGGAGCAGGTGTGAACATTAGATTCAAATGGAAAGTATTAAAATGCCATACAAAATTCTGAAATTTTATCTTGATACGTAGTCCGGTTTCAGTATAACAAAGTTATTAGGATAAAATTTTTGATTCTGATGTTTTTTTTTTATAAATGACCGTGTAAAGGTATGCAATTTTCTTGAAAATTATTCATAAATTTCTCTAGTTTGTAGATCTTGTTGACAAATGTCCTCATAATCTCACGTCAGTTAAATCGGTCAACAGTTTTCGGATATGGAAGTACCGGAAATAGTGGTCCAATATTCTTAAATGGATCTCCCATTTCTTAGAGATGGCTGAGTCGATTTTCATAGACTTAGATTCAAATATAAGATATTATATTATATTTATTGTATCTATTCTCTACCACTTCTTCTCTGGTGCCATTTTTTAACAATTAACGTGTTATTATCCAATGATTTGAATAAAGTGCATGTCAAAACCCAAATTGTCAAATTAGAAAGCAACTCACATTATGTGGTTCATCGATTTGACTGGAATGGGTGGTGGAGCTCCCATTTTTGTTCAACTTCAAATCAAACATTGAGTTTTACCTTCTTCCAACACTAAAGCATAGAAACCATTCATGAAATGCATTTTATCGCTGGAGCATATTTGCCTTTTCAATGCGCCGATGAACAAATAAATTTCTTCAAAGGCAATTTACCTAAAACTCACAAAATAACGACCTAAATTTTTCGTAATAGGGAACCTAAACGCAACGCATGTTCAGTGGAATTGTGGACAGAATAATCGGAATAGTGTCATTTTTCGGTTCTTTATCCCAATAATTCGACTTGTTTCTCTTCCGTGAGAAACCCCTCTACAATTGATCTGGTTTTAACAGATCAAAGTTACATTTGTAGTAAACTGATTACTCAGTTGACTTTGACTCAGATCATCTTCCTGTAACCTTCAGAATTTCCAATGAAGCTATAATTAATCCAATTAATTCTATATTCAACTACCATAGAGCTCATTGGTTTGAATACATAACTCACATTGAAAATCACGTGGTTCATGCAATTATTTTAGAAAATTCTACGGAATTCGACACAGTAATAAATAATTTGAATCATAACGTAATTGACGCTAGGAATTTTTCAGTTCCCGAAGGTATTAAAATGCAATTTCTGCTCTCAAGGAAGTGAATCAAATACAAGTACTACAAATGGCGTAAGAACTCAAGAACTTGTTCTGCAGTTCGATATTGTCCACAATTTTAATTTGAACGTTGTGAGTACTATCGAAAATGAAGTCACATTGGAATAAAAAAAAAATCACAAGGAAAGTTGAAAACATGAAAGATTCTGGTAAAGATGGAATTCTCAATATTCTTATTAATTCGCAATATTCTTATTAAATGCTCTGGGAATCTTGGTTAAAATTATCATCAAGTGTTTTTATTTTCATTAGCTTACTTCCCGAAGAGATGGAAAAACGCTAAAGTGATTCCTGTCCTCAAACTCGATAGAAAACCCAGCAGAAACATCAAGTTTTCGATCAATTAGTTTACTTTCTTCTATAACTATTAGTGCGAAATAATACAAAATAGTGCAAAATGGTACGAAATAGTAATAGCCTCGCTCTGGACAATCAAAAAATCAAAGTCAAAAAGTTGGAGGCTTAATTAATTACTTAATGAAGACCATAGCCGAACTCAAGACGAGCTCGCAGAATCATTGGAAGTGATTCAACAAACAGTTTCTCTATGATCAAAATCCATGGGAATGATGCCTTATGAACTGAAAGCGAGAGACATTGAAAGGCGATTTTTCACTTGCAAGCATTTGATTCAAAGGCAACAAAGAATGGGGTTTTTCATCGAATTATTGCTGGAAGATGAAAAATGGATATTATATGATAACCACAAAAAGAGAGAATACTACGTTATGCCCGGTCAATTGTTGTCATCGACATCAACATCAACACCGAAGCCGAATATTCATGGTTCGTGTTGTGCTTCTGGGTAGACCAAAAGGGTGTTTATGTACTATAAGGCTGTGCTACAATCATGCGAAACTATAACGAAGGATCAGTATAGGCTGCAACTGATGCGTTTGAACTGTGCATTGCAAAAAACGGCTGGAATACAAGCAACGACATGATCAAGTTATTCTCCTGCATGACAACGCTCGGCCTCATGTCGGAAAAGCTGTGAAAAAACATTTGGAAATGTTCAAGCAAGAAATTCTGCCGCACCCACCGTATTCTCCTGACGTTGCTTCTTCTGATTACTGGTTGTTCCGACGAATGTAGCACGATCTGGCAAGTCATCAGTTTTCTTCTTTCGAAAATTGGCTACAAACTTGGATTATCTGAAAAGATCGATTATCGAAATGGGATTCGAAATTGCCTAAGAGATTCGAAAAAGTAGTAACTAGCGATGGATGATAATCTTATAATTCTCTGTGCCTTTCTCATATAGAAAGGCTATACAATCACTGTGAAACCCGACTTTTGAACCGAGACCTGGAGGACCGAACGTCATATACCATTCGACTTAGCTCGATGAACTAAGTGTTGTGAGTATATGACAAATAATGTCACTCGCTTTTCTCAGAGATGGCTGAACCGATTTTCACAAACTCAGATTCAAATGAAAGGTCTTACGGTCCCATAGATCGCTATTGAATATTATCCCGATTCGACTTCCGATACCGGAAATACAGAGTGATATGCGCCAAAAAATGAAAAAAATGTCACTAACTTATTTTTCACAAACTTAGATTCAAACGAAAGGTCTTTTGGTCTCATAGATTGCTATTGAATTTCATCTTTATCCGACTTCCGGTTCTGGAATTACAAGCCAATACGAAGCAAATCTATGAGAAAATGAGCATTCAATTTTCTCGGAAATTTCTCAAATTCTTTAAAAAGTCTATGAAAAGTTGATTCAGATCCGACTATTGGTTCCGATATTACGGTGCGTTAAGCAAAAATTTTGAATTTCATGAGTATTTTTTCACAAGCGATGGCGAAACGAGGAGCACATTTTTATAAAATTTACTGGTGAATTCATCTAGTTGGCAGAACTTGTTATTTGGTGTATATATATAAATCTACTTTGGGACTACTTGTTCCCGGTTTTTGCTTCCGAACGCACCTGTAATAGTGAAGATAAGTTTCAAAAACGAACTTACTGCGATTTCTCAGCAACGGTTAAACTGATTTTCACAAATCATGATTCAAATAAAACCTCTCGTTATCTTAAAAGATACTGTGCAATTTCATACAGATCCGACTTCCGGTTTCGAAATTATAGGGCAATGAGTATCAAAACTTTCAAACTGTCATACAAAATGATGCAAAATCGGTACGTGATGGTACGAAAGAAGAAGTAAGCGTATCCGCCTAGCACACAGCGTGCTTGGTTCAATTTTGCATAGCTTCCAGGGTTGCCACATTTAAATCTACATTAACTTGGCATAACTGTTTACAAATTGAGAAGGTGACGGTAGTTTATGCCAAAGAAAATTTTTTTATTTTATTCAAGCTTGAAAAATAATTGACAGAATCTTCTAGTGATGGTTTTCAAAACATAAGTAATATGAGAAAGGCATCATTACACGACTAGGTGGATTGAAAAAGGTTGTATTTTGAAATGCATTTGGGACTAAGAAAGAAGTCAACCGAGTTAATATGTACTCCCAATTGAACTTTTTTTTTATTTAAAAGATATTTTTTATTCAGGCCTATTTGCGTACAAGCTTTACGTGGCCGATTGAGCCGATTTTTTAAATAAATTTTTTTTTGAGTTGGATCTCGTTGTCACCCTTTTTCTAGGGGGAGAGGAGCTTCCATTTCCCTCCTGCGATGATTGAGGGGCACTTCGTTCGTGGTTCGTCTTGTCATCCATTGCCACATCGATGGTATTTTTGTTGGTTTCATTGCTAGTTGCTGAAGATGAGCCTTGTTGTACATTGTTTGCAGTTGCTGGTTGGTTGGATGGTAAGTTGTTCACTGCAGCTAATGCACTTTGTTCTATAGGGGATACGTTGGATGGTTTCGTTAAAGGGGATGCTTCACTGTTGTTGGTGATTGTTACAGGTGTACTGGGGTTGCTTTGGGTTGGTGTGAAGGAAGCACTGTTGTCCTTTGGTGTAGTTGTCTCCTTGTCCACTTTATCACATGGCTTACCGTAGTGAGCAGCTTTTTGACAATACTGACATGTGGCCATCTGATTGTCATAGGTAACAAGTGATTTGCACGGAATTCTTGTATCTTGACCGAAAATAACATAAGAAGGTATAGACTTCTTCAAGTGTATGCGTAATAAACGTACGCCATTTAGAATACCGGGGAAAAAATTATTCCACTTTTCTTTTTCCATAGAGAGAATCTCTCCGTATTGGGACATAGTTTTGCGAATATAATAATCGGTGACGCTTGAGTGAATATCATGCACACGCACTTCTATAGCACTATCATCCATATATACTGGAATGTTGTACCTAATGTTCTCGTGTTCCACATAGTGCACATTGTTATTGTCTTTTGCGAATTGAATTGCATCCAACTCTTTATAAAACTGGATGTAAACAACATTATTCGTCTTATTGCATTGAAGTAAATGCACACGTTTAATGTCCAGCTGCATTTGCTCCTTAAGCAAACCTTCTAGTTCTCGTATCGAAGGTCGAATTTGGCACTGTCTAAAGTCAACAACAATTGTATTCTTTCGTGTCGGCGGTAGCTTTTGTTCATTTGGTTCACTCATTTTCGAGGTCTATTGTTCACTACACAATACTGTACTTGGTTTCTTCTGTTTCCAACGTAAGCGGTTTTGTTTTATCGACTGACTTGGATGAGATGTAAAACCGAACTGCCAATTGAAATTTTTGAAAAGTAATATAATTTGTTGAGAATGATGTCTCATATAATTGTGAATTCTATTTTTTTTTCAGCGTAACAAACATGATAAAAGCAAATACATCGTTTGGATTATCCACTGGAGTTGCTCTTATAGATATAGAAAAAGCATTCGACAGCGTTTGGCACAATGGTTTAATAGGAAAAATGTCCGACTTCCAGTTTCCTATTTAGTTGAATCAAATTATTCAAAATTACCTATTATTAGCTATTAGAATTGTAAACCTGGATTACTACTCATACGGGCATGAGTTCCGCAAGGTTCGAGCGTAGCTCCAATCTTGTGTAACATTTTCACTTCTGATCTTCCAAATCTACCCGTTGGTTGTCAGAAATCGCTATTCTGTAACGACACAAGTTTGTTAGCCACAGGTAGAAATCTAAGAGTCGCCTACAAAGAAGTTTTAATATTTTCAGTGATTATCTTTCAAAATGAAAAATTTCTCCAAATGCAGTAAAAACGCAATTAATTATCTTTCCTCATAAGCCAAGAGCTTCTTTTCTCAAACCAAACATTGATCCCTTTGTCACATTCAATGGTTTGGAATTGACATGGTCTGATTAAGCAAAATACTTAGGTTTAACATATTCCAAAAAGCTTACTTTCAAGGATCACATTGAAGGAGTCCAGGCGAAGTGTAATAATCATACCTTATAATAAAAAAAGAACCGGAATTTTCATTTTAAAATTCCCGCGCTTGACCAATCAGTAAACTTTTATTCTCTCAACGTTGGCAACACTTTTATACACATTCTATCAAATTTTGACGCATATCGTACGATTGCCTGTGTTTTTCCTAGACACGATTCACCAAAGGCCTTTTCTAACATTTTCAACGTTTCGGAACACTTAAATCCATTTGCAACACAAAATTTGATGCACGCACGTTGTTCTAAATTTTTATCCATTATAAAAATCGCCACACGAAAAATTTTCAACTTCTTCGTATAGACGCCAAACAAAAACTAATCGTATGATATGCGTCAAAATTTGACAGAATGTGTATGAACATGTTGCCAACGTTGAGGGAATAAAAGTTTACCGTTGGACAAGCGCGGGTATTTTAAAATGAAAATTCCGGATCTTTTTTTATCGTAAGGTATTAAATGTTCATGTACTCTTATAAACAGAAATTCTCAGCTCTGCCTTAAGAACAAATTGATAATGGTAATAACCAAATCATGGATATAATAGGGCTGAAACTGAACACCGAACTTAAATCCTAGCAATTTACTTTTAACTCATACGGCAATAAATAACACATAAAAATAGATCACTTACAATAAAGCATTTGTGTATTTGCTTGCATTAATTGCGTCGTTACAAAAATAAGGTTTGGAACATTTTTTCATACTAAATTTTTGATGATAATTTTCTACGGTTTTAAGAGCATCAGTTTATATTTAGTTACAAGTTAGTTCGATTGATTGAAGCCCGAGTAATTAGCGACATAAAGTGATGGCCTAACTAACTTGATGACGATTTATGTAATTATCCTAATATCGCAAAGATAACTCGTCTTCGCTGGTTTCCATCTTCTCAAAAAGATTTGTAGATTTCGTTGCATACAATCACTAATTCTGTACTAGTTAAATTTTTGTAGTCATTCTGGTTCACTTATGTTAAGAACCATTCAGTTTTATTGAAGTATGAGCCTCAATTTGCGATCTGACTATCCAATTAATAAATGACTTTTGATGGACACGGCAAACAAAAAAAAATCAATTCAATTAGATCCACTTTTCGGCGATCCTCGTAGCAAACTTCATAATAATGAGAGTGTCCGGTTTCAAAATAACACAACCGAGCCGCCTGATTGATTTATTGCCAGCCTTTTGAGTGGTGCAATAATTTAAAAGAGGCACAAATTTGCCTAGTTGAATCATGTTTCAATGAACTTCGGATCAACTTTGCAAATTCAGACAGTCGAATCGCCTCATTCGACTGTCGGACCGCGAGTCGGTTGTCCGAAAGATGACGTCACGAACAAACACTCCAGTAATCAATTTACTATTTTTTTGTGTGTGTGGCTTAGCAAGAACCGCAATCAAACCGATACAAGTCCTCGAACATTTGGTTGGGTTTGGGTCAAAGTGCCTCGCGACCTTAACATCATTAATCTTTATTACCCGACAAGTCCGGCCACCGACCGAAAGGAAAACCGAAAGTAAACGATCGAAAATTATGCCGTCGGGTAGCAGCAGCAGAAGCAGCAGGTTCGATTGAAATTGAAAGTTTGCGTGATGACCGCCACTTTGAGCAGTACCCTCATTCACGGATGCAGCTTTTCGACTGTTTGAACTACATCACTTATAATGCATTTCAATTAGGTTACGATTAGAAGTAGCCAACTAAAAATTTGAAATAAATTTTCATTTGTTTCTCTTCGAATGTTCCGAAAGCCATCAAGGGCATACGCTTCTGTGTAGGATCGTCATATGTGACGTAAAAATAAATGAATGAAAATATTTCAAAAGAAAACGACTGAACGGTACATTAAACCGCTCGTAAGTGAAACTGACATCCGAGAGGAATCCCTCGCCGGTGCCCCATCTTTCAGCATCCGTTCTTCCTCCGTTCGTGTCTCATTTCCGTAGACATCAGCAGGGGCTCAAGAATGATAGTTTACCGGAGAATCATCCTGCGGGACCGCGGAAGGGGGGGGTAAATGATCCGTTTCTCCCCGTTTATGGAGAAAAAAAGTGGCGGAAAAATGACTCATCGTCAAACGCAGTGTGCGACAGCGTTTTTCCTCCGAAACGGGTGCCAATCCTCGTTGGCCACGTGTGTCTGAGGGTGTGTGAGTATGTTGCACTGCGCCCATCCCGTTCCACTTCCGAGATGATCCGTTCTGTGGTAATTTCCTCACGTGTAAACGAACCATGACCACCCGAAAGAATCGAATGAAAGTAACGTGAAAATTTGTTTTCGTGTTTAAAACTGTCCCAAACATACATGCCCCGACAGTGCTGTTGACAATTTGGGTTCAAATTTCTAGCCCGACTCCGACGGCAATCTGTAACGTGAGACCGCAGTCGAAAAATGCGCTAGCTATTTCCTGGTTGATTGATGGGGACCGGATTGTGTTTGAAGTTTATGAATACATTCCGTAAACTGCACAAATTGATTGACATGGAGCAGGAACAGTTTTTACTAGTCATTACGTGCTATGACCGGAATGTAAACGATCTGTACTTGATAAACGATCGGATGGGTGAGAACCGCGATAATCGAATCAGTCAAAAACAGCAGTCAGAAATCATTTTTGTCCTAAAGAAAGAGATGTTCCCTACTTAAAACTCAATTTAGATAAAAACATTTACCGATTTATTTCGGTCATCATTTTTACAAACAACATGACAGGTGCAAGAAAAACAAACAGAAAAGCATCATGCAATAAATAGTTTTAAGTGGATCTGTTCGCATCGTAGAACTTGAACTCGATCTCTTCCACTTGATTCCGTTTTTACCGTGGAACTCGAACGCGGCCTTGTTGCTGCCAACAACGGGGGAGCCACAAAAAAACTTAACTTCATCGTTACTCATTTCATACGCTTTGGACGATGGGATGCCTGCAGTATTTTCCAGTCCCGCCTGGTCTCCTGCACGTGGTCGGTAAATCGACGATGGGAAGAAAGTTTTCACTCGGCTGAATGGCAGCGGCTGTGGCGGCGCATCTTCTAATCTTCGTCCCTAGGCGAGAGCGGTCCGCGCATGCCACCAGAAAAAAAGAAACACACAGAGCTCACACATGGTTTATTGCCATGCGTAACATACGAAACATGCTCTCGAGCGCCATAAACATCGTAATATTGTCGTATCCAATTTCCTTTCCCAATTTTATGTTGCGTCCCAGGCCGACCGGTCGTCTACTTTTGATGGTGACTTATTTTCTAATTATAGGCCGCAATTGCAACGTTGCGTACTTTGTCGATCAATGAAACGGGAATCTATTTTTACTTGATATGGACGTCTGTTGTACAGGATCGCAAAATATGTTTTTATGTAATGTCAGGTTATTACATTCTGACGCGGAATTTGATCTTCTCTACCAACAGACTTCGTAGCCGATTTACTGATACTTCCCGATCAAGGTTCAAACATATGACAATTGATTTGCGAAAACACCTTATATGCTGAACTACCTTTTCAGACAAAAGATATGCAGCTAATAACAGTACTTTTCTTCACTTCTTGGTGTGATATCTTTGAAATTGATTCAACAACAGTCTTCAAACTGCAGCATGTGCACGAAAGTTTTTGCACTCAACATTTCCGAAGAAATTCGGGCTATTCCGGCCGAAATGCTCGAAAAAGTTGCCCAAAATTGGACTTTCCGAATGGACCACCTAAGACGCAGCCGCGGTCAACATTTAAATGAAATTATCTTCAAAAAGTAAATGTCATGTACCAATCTAACGTTTAAAATAAAGAACCGATGAGATTTTGCAAATTTTATGCGTTTTATTGTTTAAAAAAGTTCTCAAGCTCTTAAAAAATCACCCTTTATTATTCAAGTGAAACAATAAACATAAAGAAGTAACGTAGCTCTATAATATAAACCTTGGGCCCGTATTCATATTACTCATAGTCTTACATCTATTACTATGACATTCTTCCAAATACCGTTCCTTGATTTTTGAAACAAATAATTTGTTTGGGTAACAATATCAACAATCAGTTTTGAAGAATTATTAGGTTAAGGTTTGAGTCGTCATTGACATAATTGCTCGAAATTTTCATTCATTTTATCACTATTTCCGCTATTTTCGAAACCGGAATCAAGTAATCGATATACCTGAAGTTGGTACCTAAGGCCAGCCACTGGTCTTCATATTAGAACAATTTTGAGCTCTATTTATATTTTTTCTCGCATCGTCGCTCTTAATGACAGTATGAAATTTGGAAGACTAATCGCCCAGTAATCCCTAGAACCGAAACTTGGATTCGGATAAAGTTAAGCAGATTTGTATGCGACCAGAAGACCATTCATTTGAATCTAAGTAACAGATCGGCTGAAAAGTTCGTATCGTTTCTATGAGAGGGCGCCACTAGAATTAAATCCATACCATTTTCAGTTAATACCAACCTTAAAAAAATACATGTATAAATTTGACAGCTGTCTGATTATTAGTTTGTAAGATATTGCATTTTGAGTGAAGCTACTTTTGTTATTGTGAAAAAAATGGAAAAAAAGAATTTCGTGTGTTGATGAAACACTACTTTTTGATGAAAAAAAGTGCCGCCGATACCAAAAAATGGCTTGATGAGTGTTATCCAGACTCTGCACCGGGCGAAGCAACAATTCGTAAGTGGTTTGCAAAATTTCGTACTGGTCATATGAGCACCGAAGACGATGAACGCAGTGGACGTCCAAAAGAGGTTGTTATCGATGAAAACGTGAAAAAAATCCACAAAATGATTTTCAATGACCGTAAAGTGAAGTTGATCGAGATAGCTGACACCCTAAAGATATCAAAGGAACGTGTTGGACATATTATTCACGAATATTTGGATATGAGAAAGCTTTGTGCAAAATGGGTGCCGCGTGAGCTCACAATCGATCAAAAACAACAACGAATTGATGATTCTGAGCAGTGTTTGGAGCTGTTATATCGAAATAAAACCGATTTTTTTCGTCGATATATAACAATGGACGAAACATGGCTCCATCACTTCACTCCGGAGCCCAATCGACAGTCAGCTGAGTGGACTGCACGCGATGAACCGAACCCAAAGCGTGGAAAGACTCAACAATCGGCCGGTAAGATTATGACGTCTGTATTTTGGGATTCGCATGGTATAATTTTCATCGAATACCTTGAAAAGGGAAAAACCATCAACAGTGACTATTATATAGCGTTATTAGAGCGATTGAAGGACGAAATTAAAAAAAAACGGCCTCATTTGAAGAAGAAAAAAGTTTTGTTTCATCAAGACAATGCACCGTGTCACAAGTCGATGAAAACCATGCTGAAATTGAACGAATTGGGCTTCGAATTGCTCCCTCATGCACCGTATTCTCCAGATTTGGCCCCCAGTGACTTTTTCCTGTTCTCAGACCTCAAGAGAATACTCGCTGGTAAAAAATTTAGAAGCAATGAAGAGGTAATCGCTGAAACTGAGGCCTATTTTGAGGCAAAGGACAAATCGTACTACAAAAATGGTATCGAAAAGTTGGAAGATCGCTATAATCGCTGTATCGCCTCTGATGGCAATTATGTTGAATAATAAAAACTAATTTTGGCAAAAAAATGTGTGTTTCTATTAAACGATACGAACTTTTCAGCCGAACTGTTAGTATGATGATTTTTTTCAGGTGAAAAATCATGTACCAAAACTCACTGTAAATCAGTGCCGCTTTTTAGTATTAATAGGCCCGGGGGCAAATTTTATTTGTGTGCCCCTTACTGGATTAACTTTTTTTGCTCGGTAGGTCCCATGTAGCCCCCCCTCTCTCTGCCCCTCTGTAAAAGCGGCCCTGTTGTAAAGGCACAATAAAATCCATCGTTTTAATGCGAGGAAAAACAACAGTACACAAATATAACAAACTTACACTGAAGCAATTCGATAAGATTCGGAGGTCGTACTCAATCAAAGAGATAAATATTTATACATTATTACACGGATAGGAAAGCGAAGTTTCGTCAGCGATAAGCCTTGGCATACTTTTAATTTATGATTATTAATATCGTTGGAAAAAAGTAAGAATAGTAACGGGCCGATATTACTGCCTTGAGGTACATTAATTGAACAGTAGGAGTTACGGGCATTACCGAGAGATACGATTTGTTTCTTGTTAGACAAATAACTTTTAAGAATGTCATTCCATATCGATCTAGCTTATAGAATGTTGTGGTCCAACGTATCAAACGCTTTTCTAAGATCTAGGAACAAACCTAACTGAATGAATCAACTCAGTAACGGCCGCGGTGGTGATATATCCTGATCTAAAACCATACTGGATTCTGTACATGACGTTGTTAGAGTTCAAAACAAATTATATGGTTGTGTACAAGATACGACCGATTGCGATGACATTGAAAATGCAGTAATTCAAACATTAACGAAATCATATTAATGGTACAGGTCATGAGTTCCATAGTGTCAGTAGGATCGTAGTACTAGCCATGCAATGATTCTGTATGCTAAGGATCGGCTGCGAAGTCTGTTGAAACAGAAAGGCCAAATTCCGCGAAAGGAATGTAATGGCAAGACTTTGCTTTGCACGATTTTAGGTTCTAAATACAAAGAGTAATATTCTTCACATAATATTTCCCATGATTTGTGAAACGACTCTGTTTTAATGTCCCTATTTTTCCTTTTCCTATTATTTCCTATACTTTCGTTGTGTGGCATTGGTCTAATTATTAGTAATATAATTATTTAGCCCCGGTTTGGGTTGTTTGATTTTGTAGTTCGTAGGAGCTAATATCGTGCTTTATAAGGACACAGTTTCAGTTTTAGTGAGCTAATGTTATTTGTAATCATGTCTGTCCCGGTATGTATTTGGCATTACCCACCTGCCTTTCATACACGCCATTTTTGTTTCACAATAACCAAAAGCTATAATAATCAGAGGGAAACGTTTATTCTACCAAATCAAATCGAAGTAGCTAGAGAAATCTTTTTTGAAGAATGTTATGAAAACAATTTTCAATCGTTGTATTGATTTGTTTTGCAGAAGATATTCAATAACTTAACAAGAAACCGCCAAGAATTAGTGCTCGTGAAAAGAATAGATATGCAAAAAAAAAAAACAAAAAGCAAAATCTCAACAATGCACCTTCAAACAGTAAAAGATAGAAGCACCTGCTACCGGTGTAGGGAAATAGCCTTCTCTCTGTCGTATCTTATGAGAAATTAGAGATTTCCCACTATACGGAGACACTAACAGCGCTTCGAGTGAGAAACGGTTGTACTTTTTTCCATTAGCTAGGGTAACAGAGGTATTTTGGCCCACCTAACAAACTTTTCGGATTTATTCGATATTAAATAACCCATATTACATCTATTTTGAAGCTAATCACATTAAAATACCTATTGCGGAAGTGGTTTTCGAAGATATTACAACATTTGGTGGATATTTTTACAAAGTGGGCTAAAATAAAATTAATCCTAAAGTGGGCCAAAATACCTCTGTACAACGGTTATGTGCGCAGTCAACTTTATACATGTATTTCCGGAGGATTTACCCACCCATTCTACACCAGACGGCGCTTTTGGTGGCACGGGCTGCTCAATTACAATGCGATTACTCTGGCGAATCTAGAAGTATTTTATTTATGCCTAAACTGACATAGGAAAACATAGATTGCGTTGAAATTCAAATTAAAACAAAATCATTCCGAATAGATTGGCAGATAATTTACATGAATTGAATCGCGAACCATCAAATCACAAACGTTCAATAATGAAACATAAAATACGTCATAGGAACTTTCCGAATATGCAATCCATATACTTTTCTCGTTGATACTTGTCAACCGAGCAATCAGAAAACTCAGTTATTCAAGGTTATCTCAACAATACAATATGAACTGTTGTTTGATTTCGGTAAACATGAACCAATAATTTATTTGATCAGTACAACAGAAAAATTTGATACAAAACTATTCACGATACGTATATTCTAATTGCACCCATACGAAGACAAAGTGTTTAATGTATTAGCGACGACGATTGCTCTGAATAAAATTCGGTTTTATGAAACCGATTGATTAAATTGTGAGAATATCGAATTAATTCCTTGCTTGATTATTTATGGTGGCACTTGCAATGGTCGAGATGATTCGACTTTGAATATAATTGGGATTTATTGCGTTCAAATCGGTGATTCAAAGCATCTTGTTAAACGGCATCCATAGAAGAACTTCGGAAAAGAAAACCCCTGCTGGTGTGCAGAGTTATTTCTATTTCACGTTTCGCGTCATTTCGGAGTCAATATTCGCATATCACCAGCTCGAAATTAGTCTTGTCTTGCTGTTGTGACTACTCTAGACAGAATAATGTGCGTTAAATATTTTGCACTGTCATTCGTGATGCATTAATCGCTTCAGAAAGAATGATGAAAAAATTTCAACCGTTAGCTTTTACATATATCCGTGCAGTTTGCTTGTTGCCCTGATAACGTGTTCTGATTTGCTTGTGAAAACATGGGTCTATTCAAATTCATTTGATTTTTTTCAGCAGTGTACTTATTGGAACAAAATTACATTTTTACTATACACATTTAAATTAGGAGTTTTCGAATGAATTGGTGGTTGAAATATTTGAACTACCAATAAATGAAGAAGACAGAAAAAGGTTACGTTCTGTCTGTTCATGAATTTTTTCCAGAACTTTCTTATATACTGACAGGGTGGAATCTGGACGATAATTGCAATGATCATATGGGAGATTCCACCGCAAATGACCGTTTTTTAAATTTTTTTTTGTCGTGAATACGACTTACTTTACTATGGTGTGCCTTTTCAAAAATTACCCTCTGAGAGAGTGATAAGTTTTTGATCGTGAATATCTCTTGTTGTATCTAACGAATCAACATAATTTTTGCTACACGCCATCGGAAAAATGATCACAATTTTATGATACAATTATCAGTTGTGTGACATAATCTCAAATAATTTAAAATTAAACTTTTCTGAAATGTTTGGTATAAACGAGTATCAAAGAGGATAATTCATAAGGCGCGTTTGCCTTTCTCGTATTTTGAAAGCTCATAGGTCAGTGATCTGTGAAAGGATTTATATAATCTAACTACCAATAGAATCGAAACTTTCAACTTAAACGTGTATAGCAAAAGCATTGAAGTATTTCAATAGTACACTATTGAAAAACCTGTCTCATTTGATCCATGTCAACACCAGCCAGCGTTCTGAGGAAGAGAACAAAATATCTGCTGCTGTACAACAAATCGTTCGAGAAAAATGTTCCTGAAAGTGGTGAATATCGTAGTGAGTTCCACAATTTGGTCCTTCTGAAAGGCAGGAATGAATCCCGTAAGCATCCGGACAGTTTCTTTCAAAGAAATGCAAATCCGAAATGAAATAATCGACATTAAAATTCTGTATGCGGCTATTTTTATAGCCGTTAGGACCGCCCATTAGTGAAAAAGCTACAAACGAAATCACGAAAAACGAAAGCTCCTAACAAAAATTGGATCAGTTTGGATTCTATCGCCACTGCGAGCAGATGTATTTTATGTCGTTTGCAAAGCTAGTTTCGCTTCCGACAAGAGCGATTACGTCCAGTCATTTGCATTGATGAAAAAACAACGGTGAAGAGCATTACACATAATCAGCCGTTCTAATGGCTCAAAAGTTTTCTAAAGAACTATTAGGATTTGTTGTTCGCAAATCGCCCTGATAACGTGTTCTGATTTGCTTGTGAAAACATGGGTCTATTCAAATTCATTTGATTTTTTTCAGCAGTGTACTTATTGGAACAAAATTACATTTTTACTATACACATTTAAATTAGGAGTTTTCGAATGAATTGGTGGTTGAAATATTTGAACTACCAATAAATGAAGAAGACAGAAAAAGGTTACGTTCTGTCTGTTCATGAATTTTTTCCAGAACTTTCTTATATACTGACAGGGTGGAATCTGGACGATAATTGCAATGACGCAAGTGTCACCGTGCGTGGTCAAAAAGTACAGATCTGCGCTGTTTATATTCCTCCTGACAAAAGCCAAGATGTTGGTGTTATTGATGCACATATTTGTTCCGTATCGGAGGTATTATGTAAATCATCATCCAATGATATTGTTCTGGTGTGTGGTGATTTCAATCAGCCTCGCATCGTGTGGACGGAGGGAAGTGATGGAAATATTTACTCTAGCTCCTCTCAGCTCACCGCCGCTAGCACCGCTTTGATCGACGGTATGGATTATTTAAACCTTTTTCAAGCAAACCAACAAAGAAATCACAACGGACGTGTTCTAGATTTAGTGTTTGGTCCTCTCGAGCCACCATTAAGTGTAAAGAATAGCACCGCTCCACTACTACCCGTTGACCTTCATCACCCGCCCTTAACAATATCATTTACAATTGATCATGGTAAAGAGGTTTGCCGAACTGCTGTTTTGAATGAACCTCGAGAGTTGAATTATAGGCAAATAGATTTTGATGCCTTGATAGAATTTCTTCTAAATACGAATTGGGAACCTTTAAAGGTGCTCGACCATGTGGATGATATGGCTGTGCAGTTTATAAACCTATTGTTGGAGTGGTTCAATTCTAATTTGCCTTTCGTGAAGCGTCCCATTTCTCCTCCGTGGGCGAATTCTCGTCTCCGTGCATTGAAACGAGAGCGCAATCATTGGCAGCGAAAACACCGTCGATGGCGTTCTTCTGTAACTAAGCAAAACTTCAAGAAATCCAGTGATGAATATAGGTTATTGAATGCTGGTTTATATAAAACCTATGTAATGCGCATCCAGTTTGATCTACGGCGGAATCCTAAAAAGTTTTGGAGCTTCGTCAATTCGAAACGAAAATGTTCATCAATCCCTCCAAACGTTCGTCTTGATGGGGTAGAATCAACGGGTACATCAGATTCTTGTGAATTGTTCGCGAGATTTTTCGCTTCTGTCTTTGCTGATAGCACCGCATCTGCCAGCCAGGCAGAGACCGCCGCGCTGGATGTTCCTGACAGTTTAGTGGATATAAGTACATTTACAATTACTCCTGATATGATCGTTACCGCCGCAAAAAAGCTAAAAAAGTCATACTCTGTGGGACCTGACGGTATTCCAGCAGTAGTTTATAGCCGTTGCGCCCACGTCCTGACCGATCCTTTATGTGCAATTTTTAATAAGTCGTTTGAGCATGGTATATTCCCGACAATCTGGAAACAGTCTTTTATGTTTCCAGTTTTTAAAAGTGGTGATCGCCTGAATGTTCGAAGCTATCGTGGTATAACTAGTTTGCCAGCAGCGTCGAAATTATTTGAGCTAGTAGTTAGCGCTTCAATATTATCTCAAACGAAGACATACATATCCACCGACCAGCATGGTTTTATGCCTGGACGATCAGTGAATACGAACCTACTGGATTTTACATCGACATGTATTACGCGGATCGAAGAAAAGTCACAAGTTGATGCCATCTACACCGATCTAAAAGCTGCATTTGATCGAATAGATCATGGAATACTAATAGCAAAATTGTCTCGATTAGGCGCTTCGAGAACGTTTGTAAAATGGTTGAGCTCTTATCTATGCGACAGAGTACTACGTGTGCAGCTTGGCTCTTGTACTTCTTCTCCGTTCACGAATAAATCGGGTGTTCCTCAGGGCAGTAACCTTGGTCCACTACTGTTTGTGCTGTTCTTCAACGATGCTGCTTTACTACTTGGCGTCGGATGCAGATTGGTTTACGCTGATGACTTAAAGCTGTACCTGGCAGTCCGTGCTGTTGAAGATTGTGTCCATCTTCAGGAGCTCCTAGATATTTTCGTAGACTGGTGTCGACGAAACTTTTTAATAATCAGTACCGTGAAATGTCAAGTTATAACTTTTCATCGCAAAATAAATCCAATAGTATTTGACTATCAAATTGATGGACAAACGCTTGATAGAGTCGAATTTGTCAATGATCTCGGAGTTTTGTTGGATGCTAAACTCACCTTTAATCTACACCGATCAACTTTAATTTCCAAAGCAACACGGCAACTCGGATTTATTGCAAAAATTAGTCGGGACTTCAAGGATCCGTATTGTTTGAAAGCGTTGTATTGCTCATTGGTGCGTCCACTAGTTGAAAATGCGTGTTTAATTTGGAGTCCTTACCAACTGGTTTGGAATTTACGGATAGAACGTGTACAAAAGAGATTTATTCGATTTGCTTTGCGGGACCTTCCCTGGCGGAACCCACTGGATCTCCCACCGTATCCTGACCGTTGTCGCCTGATTGGACTGGAAACACTAGAGCGACGTAGAAAAATACAGCAAGCGTTACTTGTGGCTAAAGTGATCAATGGCGATATTGATTCACCAAAATTATTATCTCTCCTTGACTTCCGTGCTTCTCAGCGATCTCTACGCTCGACGAGTCTACTTCAACCAAGATTTCATCGTACTACTTTCGGACTACATGAACCAATGACAGAATGTATACGTGCATTTTCCAAAGTTGAGCATCTGTTCGAATTTGGGGAACCATCGCATAAGTTTGCACAAAAGTTATCAAGTGTTTCTTTTTTATAAATTGACCGTTTGTACCTTTTTCCTTTCATTTAGACTATTATTTGTCAGATGAATTATTTTAACAAATAAACAAATAAACAAATAAACAAAGGTAAATATCCACAGTAATCGACATCAAGTGAAGCCTTCTTTGTTTTTGCGAAAAATGTTCCAGAGTTTATTGCCGTAGAGAATTACGCAGTTTGACCCTTCTGAATGCTAGAAACGAATCCCTATAGCATATTGATAGTTTCGTTCAGTACATAAGGCCTATTGTATCATTGATCAACCCAGTGAATTAATGTTTTCTTTATTGGAAGATTATAATCGGTTGTGAAAGCTACACCTACACCAACCATATCAGTATCGCACCCACATACAACAGTTCAGCCTGGAATTAGATGACGGAAGTCAGCGGCATCCATCGGAATTCGAATTCAGCTCATCACTCTCCAGCACAAACGCTTTCATAAAAGGTTCATTTCAGAGCCACCATTATTTTATTATAAAGAACTATACTGGTTGTTTAATAATATTTGTGTTTCTGAATGTTAAATGTAAATAATCTGTACTTTAGTTTAGGTGCATCGTTTCAAATTCTACATACAATTTCATACAATTGATCAACTAATTAATATTCGGAAGTGTTAAGGAACATGTCAGTTGTTTTCGTATTCACGACATCCCGTTATGTCTCTGACATTACCCACCCACCTTTTTATATTTTGATTTGGCTCAAATTTTGCATAAACATTATTCATTGCCAAACGAAACAAAACGATCGATTTGATGTCTTCTGCAATGTTCTAGAAATTACCTATGTACTATGTAAAACAAATTTGATACTGTTGAAAAAAATATCTCAAAAGGGTAGTTTTGATTTATGTTATTATTTTTTGATATGTTATAGCTGAAGTCCAAAGTAAAATACTGTCAAGTTTCTAGAATGGGGAAATGGTATTTGAAAAAGCTACATATTTTCAAATTAATGTAAATATTTGAAAATCACGGCAAACATATAATTTTCAATGAAAATTTATAAGAGCGCTTGATTTCCAATAAAAAAAAATGTTAATCCAAATTTTGCTACCTGCTACAAGATACAGCGGTTTGAAAAAAAAAATTTTGTTACTTATTTATCTGAAAAATGATTGATTTTATACGACAAGAAAAACAATTACACTGGAACCTCAATTTACGCACATAGCCTGGGGTGCGTAAATTAAATTTCGCGTTAATTATATAAAACATAGCGTTATTTCAAATTTTCCGATTTAAAAAAGGATCTTCAAATTTCATTTGATTTTAGTGTAAATAACATGAACAATCCGACTACGTCCGATACTTTAGCTCCTGAGGACTCTCTGGTTAAGAGATGTTCCAATATCCAAGAAGTACTTGGAGTATTGTCCTTAGGGACTACACTGTGTCACAGGAAGAACTACAACGGGTAATGCCTGTTTTGTTTGTAGTTCATACGTTTATAGCTACACAATGCTTATTTGTCTATTTATAGGGGGTCGTCCAAGAACTTCGGTGAAAACTGGTTTTAGGATCTACTCGAGCATTCAGCAGTCTATGTATAGTTTTTCAATGCTGCGCATAGTCCTAGAGCTACATACTGCTTACTTGTGTATTTTGACCTTTTCTCGGAACATTCCCAGCCGTCCAAGAACTTTAGTGAAATCAGGTCTAAAGATCTACATGATCATTCATCAGTGTATGTATAATTTTTCAATGCTGTTCATAGTCGTAAAGCTACAACTCCAAGTAGTTTTTGGATGGCCTAGAGCAATCACTATTGTCCTATTGATCGCATGTGGTATCACGAATATGGACCCATAACGATAAGGTCGTGAATGCACTTTGTTACTCTGGTAGATCTTAAGGCCTGAATTTCAAGTAGTTTTTGGATGGAGCATCGGTTACGTTGGTAAGCCTTGAGGCCTTTTCCGAGGAAGTTTTGGATGAGCAAATTCTTCTACAGATCCTATCACAGTATATCAATTTTCTGTGCATAGTACTACGTGTACATACCACACTCAGAAGTCATATAAAAGTGATTATATACAATATTTGTTTTCCTGACAATTCTTGGAACCCCACGATATTATCTATATTCTTTGATACCAAACGAGACATTAATGTACATTTCACAAATTGTTTAAATTGTTTTGTATAAAGACTGTCCCAGAAAGTATGGACGCACTTTGATTTCGCTGTAAATAATTCACAAGTGTTAGATATTTAAATTTCTTTCGATATACTGATAATATTAGACTACAACAACAGAATATTATTCTCAACATTTGCTACTTAGCCATTGTAGACTAGCTGGTGTACCTTCTTGCAAACGTTCCTCATTAAATTCCGTACAGACTTCTTGGCGACAAGTTTTGACACTTTTTTTCCAATCTTTTTCGAACTGTTGAATGGTTTCGGCTGCCGAGACATGTTTCCTAAGATGTGCCTTCGTTAATGCCCAAAATTCCTCAATTGGTCGAAGTTGTGGGCAATTTGGTGGATTCATGTCTTTTGGGACGAAGGTGACATATTTGGAAGTATACCATACTACCGTTGATTTCGAGTAGTGGCAAGAATCAAGATCTGACCAGAAGACAACAGGATCCTTGTGGCTTCGAATCATGGGTAGAAGTCGTTTTTGTATACATTCCTTGATGTATATTTCGCTGTTCATTGAAGCAGTGGTGATGAAGGGTTTCGAAATCTTACCGCAGCTACAAAATGCTTGCCAGACCATAGCTTTCTTACCAATTTTTTCGACTTCAATCGATGTCTCGGACTGGTTTAACACTTGCCCTTCTCGCACCGTATAATATTGTGGTCCCGGCAAGGATTTGTAATCGAGTTTCACGTAGGTTTCGTCGATGATTATGCAGTTCAAATTTCCAGCAAGAATCGTATTGTACGGCTTTCGAACCCTCGGCCTGATCGATGCTTCTTGTTTCGGAATACGTTTTGGTTGTTCCTGCTTCTTATAGGTTCGAAGATTCAAACGTTCTTTAGCACGGAGAACATTTGACTTCGAAGTTCCCACTTTTTTGGCCACATCCCGAACTGAAACCTCCTTCTTTTTCTAAAACGCCTTCGGTATACGTTTATCCAACTGAGGGTTAGCAGGACCTTTTTTTCGACCCGATTTCGGTTTATCATCAAAGGTGTTATCCTCACAGAACTTCCTAATTGCATTTCGCACGGCTTTTTCACTAACTCTTTCCATTTTTGCTATCTTTCTCAGTGACAGTCCGCGTTCTATGCACCATGTGTACACAATTTTTTGACGTTGTTCTGCTGAAAGTCCACGCATTTCGAAACAAACCAATGAAAACGAATAAACAACTGCACAAGTGATTAGAGAAGAGTGTAAACAACAAGACGCAGCCATAAAAATTGACAGATTCTGAACCATTGCGAAATGGCAGCGGTTTTTGGTTGCTTCCATACTTTCTGGGACAGTCTTTATTGGCGTTTTTTATTGAAAAACACTGGTGGCGTGGATTGCTCTAGTTTTGCACTTTAGAGCAGAAATGGCAATGAAACACCGTCAAAATGTTGCATTTCTGCTCGAAAGTGCAAAATCAGAGCAATCCACGCCACCAATGTTTTTCAATGAAAAACGGCATATGTATATAAATTGAGATTTCCTTCATTATGCGAAAACCCGACGCGATCATTGCGAATATTGAAAAAAAAATCGCGTAAAAAAGTCGCGCAAATTAAATTCGCCTAAATTGAGGTTTTAGTGTACATGTGAACAAAATTTATTTCATGTCCGATGGAGATGCATCACAATATAAAAATAAAAAAAAAACTTTCCAGTCTTTGCAAATTTAAGAATAACGATGATATATTTTTTTCGTATACCATTACATTAGAGTATGAAAATACCAAGCAACATCTCAATACACAATATTCAAAAGTAATTATTATTCAATGAACACAAAAACACCATTCATTCATTCATTCCAGTTTCTTCCAGATCAAAAAGAAATTAGACGATTCTCAAAATGTAATGCTTGTATCAAATATTAAGATATTGTTAAACAATAAGAAATCTTCAATAAATACGGTTCTCGAACATTGTATAAGAACTTAAAAAAAAATTTTTTGCCGTTTCTGAAGCATATATTATTGAAAATTTTCAAGGGATTCTTGCTTAGTCCTTTCTCAAAAGTATGGCTAGAGTAAAAATGGAAAATTGATGATGCAAATTGTTTTTTTCATCATAAAGAAAAAAAACAAGAAAAAATCGACCTTCGTTTTCGTATGGAATTGCTCATATAAATATTACTGGACTTGAAACAAGGAACCACACGGGAAATCTTTAAAAAGTTGGGATAAACACCAGTGTTCAAAATTTCGTTGACAACTTGGGTCAAAATCAATGCGAAAGACCATGGAATGTTTCTCGGGGGTTTTACGGGGATATTGTTCGAATCAAGTTCGTTAATTATGGTAAAGACTTCATTTGAACAGGTCATACATAGGAAAATTGAATTTGATAATATATTTCACATTATTGATCGGATTAATGTTATTTGGATTTGAGATTGCATCTGACAGCATTGCTTTAATGCCTGAAAAGTAAGTGTTGAATGCTTATTTTCTATACTCGAGCTCCTCTTTCCGGTATGGTGCATGGAGGAATTAAGAGTGATCTGATCAGTCAATAGTACTGAAAACTACAGATGAATACGCTTTGAAAGATTCGACAAGCTTGGCTACTTTGTGTTTCGCAATTGTCACTCGTACAAACTGACTTTCTAGTCGTGTTATTGCTCTATGTAAGTGAAGACAGTTTGACAAGGTATTGTTGCTATTTTTGCTACCGAGTATTATTATCTGAATGAGGAATTTTCCTGTTGATTTAACTGGATCCTGGAATGGATTAAAATTGTTGGTCACATGTGATTTCGGCTTCAACAGATGGTACAGATAATTGGAGCGAATTGTCAACCTTTCAACACTCCTGTTACAATAAGTGCGAAAAATATCCAAACGACTTAAGCACTCAGGCGATTGTTACTACCTTTTGGGTGCAACCTAGTAAAAAAAAACTCTCGCACTTCGGCATAACTTTCGCAACCCATACCTGCTAATCGCCAATCTCAAATCCTCAAAAATACACCCCAGCAAGCCGGTCCCAGCGGGCCATCGTGACAAATGATCGGTTTATCTGGTCGCTGGCATCTTCTGGTGTTGCTAGCGAAATCCCAGCCGAAATCCGCTCCGAAATACATTGTGGCAGGTCGCATCGATTTAGTTGGTTAGTTTTGAAATGAAATTCGACAGAGCACACCTTATAAGGCAGCCAACGCCACGCGAAGATCTGTCAGCTTCATCTGGTGCCGTCGTTTGTTGTTGCTGCTGCTGCTGCTGTAGGTTACAGTCCTAATACCCTGTCTATAAATGCTAATAGCTGCTGAAGTTCGGTCGAAGATTCGGCGGAGATCGCTAGATGGTTGTCATAAATAAACTGCTTCTGTTAGTTGGCTGGTTAGCAAACGGTCGTGGTCCAGGCGGCCGAAGAAACCACGGGCGTCAACAGATTAAATGGTTCCGATAATTAGTGTGTTGTTTTGGAAAATTGACAGAGAAGAATGATGTGAGTGTCGAATGAAACCGAAATTTAGGTTAGCAGTGTATCTTTTGATCTAACACAACGTAACTGTTATTACAGTGTATTCTCAGCCGCCGAGACGAGATCAAAAGTTTCATTCGTAGACAGGCAAAGGATTAACTTGGTGAAATCAAAAGACAAAATCAAAGGTTGCTTATCCGCAGTGCTGTTGTAATTCCCCCTAATTGCTACCCAGAAACCGCGCTTCGCCGACTGTTACTTTTTAATCTTTTAGCGGACTCCAGGGAGGTTCCCTTCTTTACTGTGCAGCTTCAAAACGTTACAACAAAAAAAGAAGCGCTCATTCCGGTTGCGACTTGACACGTGTCGTTTCACGAGCAGCATTATAAATGCCGGTTTTGTGTTCCAACCGGGAATTAACCGCGATAAAATGATTTTCGTACCTCATTATGAGAATCTGCAACCTATTTTTTAACATACTCAGCAGCGTATTCAATTATTGTTTCACGTGAAAGTTTTTGCGATCCGGTGATGCCGCGGTAGCGACACAATTTCGCGCCATTTAATGCATCACATGCCAATCTTGTTCCAGACCAGTAATCAAACAGCGCCACGTGTCGACTAAATGGCTTTCCTTCGCGTCGAGTGAATCGATCAATGGACGGCGGATGAAGCAGCAAAAAAAAATAGCAGAGCTGTCACTGTTTCATCCCAATTAAAATGGAAAACACCGAGCTTGGCTTTCGCTTGATTTTATGAAAAAGAGTTAAAAATGAATGAAACGTTTGAAGAGGTCTTCTTGTGCTTTGAAAAGGTGTTGAAATGTTTCTACGGAAAAAAAATCACTTGATATTTCGTTCTGTTCGCTCAGTGGAGATACCGCCATCGAATCAGCCACTGCTGGGTGGATTAACCCCGTCCTTCATTATGTTATCCAACCCAACGAAGAATTCGTCTAAATGCTCAACGAAGGCAATAAGCACGTTTCGGTCGCGTGTACTTGAGCGTTTCAGGAATTCATCTCGTGGAGTGGTTCTTCATATCCGGAAGCAGTCGGTGTGCCACCCGCAGGGCCTTCCAGTAATACGTGGAATGTGACGTGGAATTGTCCGGGTTGCCACTGCGGGCACCACCGCCGCTCAACTAGGCTCACTGTCAGTGGCGCTATCCGGGATGGGCAGGGCTAGGGCATGACCGTTTTGGAGTGAATCCAAATGCTCTAACAATGCGACAACAATGGGAACTGACGGTGTCTGGCATTGTTTTTCACCACCCATGGGAAGTGGCCGGCCGTAGCGCACTTGTGTCCAATTAATTGGCGGGAGACGATTTGAATAACAATTAAATTGATTGCAATTGTTGGTTGTGCGCACGTGGCTCTCGGTGCTGGACAGCGGGCACGCAAAGGTTCCTCCTGCAGCGAAATGCCGAATAACAAAAATCCCAACATCACATTTATGATTTGAAAAAGTTTGAATCGCTATTTTCACGTTTTTTTTATTGATTGATAAAAAACCCATCAAACCATCATCAACGTTTGGAAGATGGTGTCGAGACAATGTAGTTTTGATTTTATGTCTTCCTATTCGATTATGGGTTAATGCTACGATTGAAACACGTCCCACGCTGAAGCGCATTCAGAGACGATGCCACTCCAATAATCGATTCCAATTCGAATGCCCTGTATTTCGCGTTTCCATGATTATTTTTTTTTTTGATAGCTTCGATTTACGATTTGTTTCCAAAAGATATAATAATAAAGCGTGGTTTTTATGTTACTAGGATGTTTGTTTCCCAATTTCAATAATTCCCGCAGCAGGTTTGGAATCTGGCTTTTAATGACCTCGTTGTCTGAGCGTCAGTCTTCTTGTGATAAATATATATCACAATTATGGTTCACAGATAAACTCTGAATTCAATTTAAAAAGTTCAGACCACTCGTAACAAACAAGTAAACCATACTTTATTAACTGCTACTGTCAGTGAAAAGATTTGGAATGAATAAATCGGATAAAAACATTTACACATAAACCTCCGTTTACGAACACTTTTTCTACCTTACCTGTGTTTACGTAACTTTTTTTACGAACATTGTTTTCTTGCACCCACTTGTCACATCCGTTCCGAAAATGGTCATATGATTGAGGGTTTTCACATTCATAACACAGAACTTCTTTTACTAACCAAATTCCAAATAACGTAAACTTTTTTTACGAACTACGTCCATTTACGAACCCCCTTTTAGTTCGTAAATGGAGGTTGCGGTGTATATCGGAGGAAATCTATTTTTGTCCGGTTGTGGTGTAATAATACCTTTCTCATATGATCTATATTTTCAAAAATGAAACTAGAAGAACTTCTCTCAAGAATTTTTCTTTTTAAATTTGATAAAAATTATTTTTTTATTTGTTGCTGTATATTCCATCTGACAATAGGTTTCTTAATGAATAAACTAAACTAAACTAAAAAAAAACTAAATGCTTTATTATGAACTTTTTTGGGTATACTCTAACATAACCGTATCAATTTGTAATCAGTTATTTCAAGTTAATAAGAAAAAAATTATTATTTTGGATTTTGAAAAATGAATGACATTATTTTTCACCTACTCACACACATTGTACATGCATACAAATATACATATAAACATACATACATATACAGACATTACTCAGGTCGATGAACTGTGTTGAATGGTATAGGACACTTTTCAGTAGTTAATTTTTTATGTGATTGCATAACCTTTCTTTATGAGAAAGTCAAATAGTATACATATATAGAATATAATCGTTATCCTGATTTTGTTATAATACTAACAAGTAGGTATAAATGAAATAAAAGTGAATATCAAGGATGGTAAACACGACAAATGATCCCATCTGCTAACGACGGTTTATCTAATCGAAAAAAGTATCCAATACTATGGTTTTACTCAAATTTTCTCTACCGTTGCAAAGCTTCAACTTTCAGCTACAATACCCATCTTGTGTTTTGGAAAAAATTAGATGATGCATTAGATTCCGTAAAAAGTCGCGATAAAGTGACCAACTCAAATTAAAAAATTTCAGAAGCTGCGGAGAATTCATCTTGGAAATTGAAAAAAAAAACACCCATTACACCTAGGTTTTTACCCAATTCATCTACAAAATGGTGTAGTTTCAACTTTCAGCTACAATTCCCAGTTTGGGACTTGGAAAAGAATGCATTAGTTTTTGTAAAAAGTCCACATGAAGTAACCAACCCAAAGTCCAATATTTAGGAACCGTGGGGCTGAACCAGATTTTAAAGTCTCAAACAAAAATGAAGAACGAATACAGTAGGGCGCCAAATCTTAAGACTTAATGAGCGCTAAACAAATGAAACCATATTCGATTGGATTGTCTGGTGGTTTCAACCTTGTATTACACATAATCCTACTTGGTAATATAGGTATTGTCTCGAAACTTTACACCCTGCAGTACCAAATAATTGATGTTGAAACTGGCTTTAGAGTCTTTATTGACGAATATTTGATCGTTTTGCTGCATATAATTTTTAATGTTTCGTTACATATAGTTTTGATCTTATTTATAGTAATTCTAGTTTCAATAAGTGAGAAGAAGTAAAACTAAAATATAGATAACGATATTTAGGTATGTTTCAAGAATCCGTTAAGAATTTCAAGTCGAAAATTGTGTGTCCGGTTGAGACCCACTGTTTTTGTCCTGTTTAACCCCGCACTGAAAATTCATTGCACATAATTCCAATATATCCAAAAAATTAGAAAATTTCAATCAAAAACGTATACATTTTGATACGAACGCGATTGACGTGAAACTAAATTCACTCTGTGTCATCCAGCTAACCGATCCATGGATCAAAATAATTGCTGCTTTATAAGATATTTAAGCTGTCCGGTTTAACCCCGTGTCCGGACTGGCCCCGGTCTCCCCTGATTATTTATGTTTCCAAAAATTTATTCTGATAAGATTAAAAGAGACTTGTTCATTTCGTTACGCTTTAATTTCTTATCATTTTCATGTATAGATTTTGAACACAGAATTTTGATTTCCCGATACAGACTTACCAGCACCGCTTTTACGTATTAATGGGTCCGGGGGCAAGATTTTTTGTGTGCCTTAAGCTCTCTTTTTTATTTCCTCGGTTGGTTCTGTCCGGGGTCTCCTAAGACACTTTCTCCTGAAAAATTTAGAGTTAAATGTGGCAACCACGCACGCTATCCGAAATTGAACAAAACACGCTGCGAACGCAGCAAAGGCGGTTACGTTTTCGTTTTCCTTATCAGCATGTACCTATGCGTACCGGTTTCCCATGGTCATTTTGTATGACAGTTTGAAAGTTTTAATACTCGGCGCCACATAATTTCGGAGCCGGAAGTCGAATCCGGATGAAATTGCGCAGTTTTGTGAAAATCGGTTTAACCGTTGTTGAGAAATCGAAGAGATTTCCGTTTCTGCCTTTCTCTATAGAAAGGTATTAGAATTGCTGGTAAACCCGACGTTTGAACGGAGCCTCGGAGACCCATAGTGTTATATACCATTCGACTCAGTTCGACGAGATCGGAAAATGTCTGTGTGTGTGCACTTTTCGAAGATATTTATACGCTTTCAATTTTATCAGAGATGGCTGAGCCGACTTTAACAAACTTATGCTCGTTTGAAAGCTATTGTCGAGCCATTGATCAAGTTCAAAGATCAAATGGCTGTGATTTTTGGTTCCGGAGATATGATTGTATAAGTGACGTAACCGACAAAACGCGTTGTATTTATACGCGCTCAATTTTCTCAAAGATGGCATAACCGATTTTAATAACCTTATGCTCGTTTGAAAGGTACTATCGAGCCGATGATCAAGTTCAAAGATCAAATGGCTGTGATTTTTGGTTCCGGAGATATGATTGTATCAGTGACGTAACCGACAAAACGCGTTGTATTTTTACCGCTCTAATGTATATAAGGGTGCCAATATTTTGGGATCACCTCTTATTTCGTAAAGCGATATCATTCAAAAGTTTAAGCATCTTAAAAAAGTCCTCATGTAAAATTTGAGCTAAATCGGACATGGGTAAGGGGTGCTGCCCAGCGGTCGTCTTGAAAAAGCATCATAGGGGGGAGTACATGAATTTCCGAAATCGAAACTATTTTTTTTATGGCAAAAATCTTAAAATTGCATGAAACGTCGAGATTTAGTGTTATCTAAGAAAATCTCCCCCCCCCCCCCCCCACTCCCTAACGGTGATTTTTCAAGATATATGAAAATTCCACTAAGTGGACTAAGAAGGCTTTTTGCCTTTCTCTATAGAAAGGTATTAGAATTGCTGGAAAAACTGACTTTTGGTTCCGGAGATATGATTGTATAAGTGACGTAACCGACAAAACGCGTTGATTTTTACCGCTCTTATATATATAAGGGTGCCAAAATTTTGGGATCACCTCTATTTTCGTTAAGTTCTAGTGCTCAAAAATTTGAGCACCTCGAAAAAAGCCTTCATGCAAAATTTGACCTAAATCGGACATGCTTAAGGGGTGCTGCCCGGTGGTAAAGGTTTGACAATTTTCGATCTTGAAAAAGCACCATAGGGGGAGTGCATGAAATTTCCAAAATCGAAAATTTTTTTTGAAGCCAAAACTCTTAAAACTGTATAAAACATCGAAATTTAGTGTAATCTAAAAAAATGTTTTTTAAATATCAACTTTCTGGGAAAAATTTTGATAGTCCCAAAAAGTCGATTTTTTCAAAAAAAAATTTTTTCGAGATGACACTTAATCTCGACGTTTCATGCAATTCTATGCCGTTTGGCATCAACATTTTTGTTTCGATTTCGAAAATTTCATTTATTCCCCTCTATGGTGATTTTTCAAGATATATGAAAATTCCACTAAGTGGCCTAAGAAGGCTTTTTGCCTTTCTCTATAGAAAGGTATTAGAATTGCTTGAAAACTCGACTTTCGAACGGAGCCTCGGAGACCCATAGTGTTATATACCATTCGACTCAGTTCGTCGAGATCGGAAAATGTCTGTGTGTGTGTATGTGTGTGCATTTTTCGAAGATATTTGAACGCGCTCAATTTTCTCAGAGATGACTGAACCGATTTGAACAAACTTGGGCTCGTTTGAAAGCTACTGTCGGGCCATTGATCAAGTTCGAAGATCAAATGGCTGTGACTTTGGTTCCGGAGATATGATTGTATAAGTGACGTAACCGACAAAAAGCGTTGTATTTGAACGCGCTCAATTTTCTCAGAGATGGCTGAACCGATTTTAACAAACTTGGGCTCGTTTGAAAGCTACTATCGGATCATTGATCAAGTTCGAAGATCAAATGGCTCTGACTTTTGGTTCCGGAGATATGATTGTATAAGTGACGTAACCGACAAAAAGCGTTGTATTTGAACGCGCTCAATTTTCTCAAAGATGGCTGATCCGATTTTAACAAACTTGGGCTCGTTTGAAAGCTACTGTCGTGCCATTGATCTAGTTCGAAGATCATATGGTTGTGACTTTTGGTTCCAGATATATGATTGTATAAGTGACGTAACCGACAAAACACGTTGATTTTTACCGCTCTTATATATATAAGGGTGCCAAAATTTTGGGATCACCTCTATTTTCGTTAAGTTCTAGTGCTCAAAAATTTGAGCACCTCGAAAAAAGCCTTCATGCAAAATTTGACCTAAATCGGACATGCTTAAGGGGTGCTGCCCGGTGGTAAAGGTTTGACAATTTTCGATCTTGAAAAAGCACCATAGGGGGGAGTACATGAAATTTCCAAAATCGAAAATTTTTTTTGATGCCAAAACTCTTAAAACTGCATAAAACATCGAAATTTAGTGTCATCTCAAAAAAAAATTATTTTTGAAAAAATCAACTTTCTGGGACTTAGAAAAATTTTCATATTTTTTCTAAGTCCCAAAAAGTCGATTTTTTCAAAAAAAAAATTCTTTCGAGATGACACTAAATCTCGACGTTTTATGCAATTCTAAGCCTTTTGGCATCAAAATTTTTTTTTCGATTTCGAAAATTTCATGTACTCCCCCCTATGGTGATTTTTCAAGATATATGAAAATTTCACTAAGTGGACTAAGAAGGCTTTTTTTAGATTAGCATCACTGTTCTCATACAAATAGTGGATTAAGAAGGGTTTTTTAGATTAGCATCACTGTTCTCATACAAATAGGCAACGCAAATGTCAAGCACTAGTTTGGAAAAATGATGCTGACTGTGTGACATAAACACTGAAGCATGCTTTTGTGAACTACTCGAATCAATCTGAATTAATTTGTGTCAAAAATGAGCCAAAATTAGTGTCAGAAATTATTTCATAAAATGATAAAAAATTCACCCGTAGTTAGCAACATTGATTATTGAATAAAAAAGCGAAAAAAACATTTTTTTACATCAGTTTTCGATATATTGTAGAAAAATTACATTTTTATGCATTTCACTGAATATATTAAAGAAAATCCTAGTTTCTGTGAAACGCTCGCACTTTGGACTTGACATACTTCATTAAATTCTGCACAGCTACTTTTGTGACTTTCCTGGTGGCAGCTGTCCAGTTTTTTTTTAACTCCTGCATATTTTGGGACACTGTACCTTCCTTCCGAAAGTGCCGCTTGACAATTGCCCAATACCTTTCATTCGGCCGAAGATCCAGGCAGTTCGGTGGGTTGATGTCCTTTTTCACGAATTGTACATTATTTTTTGACAACCACTGTAGAATGGAGTTGGCGTAGTGGGCTGAAGCCAAATCCCGCCAGAAGAGAGGAGGAGCCTCTGTACAGTGGCAGCATTCTCTTCTTCAAACATTCTTCCTCGTATACCTTGGCGTTAATTGTACCCTTCGTGAAGAAAATCGACGACCACAAACCACAGGTGCAAAATGCTTGCCAGACTTACACCTTCTGCCCAAACTTTTCCATCGCCACCGTGGTGTCAGCGTCATCCAGGTCCTGATACACCGATTTCGTATAATATTGCGGTCCGGGCAGCGCTCGAGAGTCTTCCTTGGCGTAGGTTTCGTCGTCGATCAGGATGCATTTATTCTGTAGAATCCGGTTATACAGTTTTGGCCTTGCTGTACCAGGGACTTTTTCGGCACCTTCTGTTTCTTGTACGTTTTCAGGGAGTTCTGAACTTTGATCCGTTGAATCATCCCGATGCTGGTGTTGAACTGCTTGGCCAAATCCCGCGTCGACGCCGATTGTTTTTTCCTAATGTACTCAACCACTTTCAAGTCCCGGCCGGGCTGGCTGGAACCTGTTTTCCTACCGGATCGGGGCAAATCCTTCATGGAAAGGGTCTTACCGAACTTCTCTATAATATTTTTGACACTGGTGTGGTGCACTTTCACCCGTTTTGCAATTTCGTTGTACGTGACACCACTTTCTGAGCACCAAGTGTGCAGAATTTTCTTTCGTGTTTCCGGATCAATTCGACTCATCATTGAAACGATAAACCGTACCGAAACCAATCGAATGCGCAGCTGTTATTAACATGTAAACAGACATGTCACCGCAAAACACGCTGCAAAAAATTAAGCAATTTCAGAGTAATAACTGTTTGAATGTTGCTAACTACTTATCGATACACTCCTTATGACATTCGGCCTTTCGGGCCTCGGTTGAAAAGACGGTTTTCACATTGATTGCATTGCCTTTCCATATGAGAAAGGCAAAAACAAATAAGCAAGAAAGTAATAAATTAGTCAATATATAAATAAAATAACGTGACTTTCTCATATATTGAGGAATAATCTGGTTGATTTTTAAGCAATGATTGATTCAATTTCATCATTTGCTGTTGGTAGAGATTGGTTTTTACAGTTTTCTCTGGTTTCAGAATCTCGTAGTACAAGACACCTTTTCGATTCCATCAAATACCCAGTACCTTTTTTTCTCGAAGAGATTTGGTTTTGCAGTTAATGTGGATGATTTTCTGCGCTTGGGATTCTCAAAATAATTCGTTTTAATCTCCCATCTTGATGCAGTGCAGACAATCCTTTGTTTCATGTCGAAAAAACCGAATTTTGCTTATATATTTTCTGTCTATAATTCAACTCATGAGCAACCCATTTTCTCAAATTTAGAATCTTTATTACATTCTTGAATTTTGTACACGATCAATAACAGCTTGGCAACAAGATTTAATCTTCGTTTCTTGTTGTAGGTTTTTGAGTTTTGATGTTGTCTTCGTTCAACGATCTCTGCAAATCAGATTTGTAAGTCAATCTCTGCGTTCTTTGTCTTTTACACTGAAATACCCCCCCCCCCCCCCCGACATTTTCAATTCACTAAATGTATAAGACAAAATAGTAATGGTTTTTTCGGAATGTGATTTTATAGCAAAAAAACGCAACAGTTTTGACGGTGAGTTAATTTCTCTGAGTAAAGACATCTCCTGAAAAAAACCGTTTAAGTAGTTTTAAGTAGTATAATTTGGACACTTTTAGACTGAGTATTATATTTTGGTCAACTGTAGGAGTCTTTGTCCTGCTCTAATAAATAAATAAGTAAATAAAAAATCCTACATTATATACAAGAACACCTGGTAGGTCCGAAGATTAAAACGTTCTTTAGAACGAATAGCATTTGAGTGTCCACTTTTTGCCAACATACGTCCTTAAACCATCTTCTTCTACTCTAGCAGAACCACTTACCGGTTTATCCTCATAGGTGCTATCTTTAACCAACATTTAAGCTCAATATTTCGAAGTCGATCTGCAGAAAGTCCGCGTATTTTGAAATAGTCTGATGGAAATGAATAAACGGCTACACAAGTGGTTAAAGAAAAGTGTGGGAAGCAGCCTTTGAAGTTTACTGATTTTCAATTAATGCGAAATTTCAGTGGTTTTCAAGGGACAGTTTTTATGTGCTGTGGAGCTAGAGGAACATTTTTTACCTTTCATCAGAAAATATAAATGCTCCGTTTTTTGCTGATCGGATTTTGCATATAGTCATTACTCAAATAGGCTATGGAAAGGTACGCCGCGATCAACGTAAATGCAAAGCTTTAGTATTTTACATTTCTTTGGTGTAATGGTTCTGTTTCGACAGACTTTGGCGTCGATTCATACCGTGCATAACTATTGGTTGGTGTTACGATCATACTGACACTTATACTGTTTTCGTTTTTGAACCTACACGTGGGCGACTCTGACTCCGAGTAAAACGAACACGTGGTACGCGCCCTAAACAACAAGTCATAAAAAAAGAAAAAATAAACAAACTCGCATGGATGTTGACGACAACTGGCTTGTAAGAACAGTGCCTTTTACAGTGAACCAATTGAATCCGGGAAATGTTCCGCTTGAGACAAATCGTCCTGATATCTGATGAAAGATATATAGCTGTAAAATTCGCGTTCACGTGAAACTAGAATTAAGTGCTTGTATTTGCATAAATAGATAAGTCCATTTTTATCAACTCTCAACTCAACAAATAACTTCAAATGCACGCGATGCATCTATGAACTGGCCTGAATATGGGTACTGTGATCATACATCGCAGCTGAAAAAATAAATGAATAACAAACTTCCTTCAAAATGTAAAGACATTCCCGTGAATAACATACCCAAAATGCATCTCCCCCCAAAACGCTTGATTTCTACTAATCTGACAAACCCTACTGAACACAGCACTGAGGACATTCGAACAGAAACACCTCTTCACTGTCACCGTGTGCGCGCTCTGTAAATCGAAAATTGTATTTTAATCTCTTTCCATGAATAATTAAACTGAGAGGTTTTAACTTGACGCGACGCGCTGTGCTCCTTTCCATTCATGAGTGCATTGTCATGCTACCGCTCCGAACACGGCCGCTACTGATTTTAAATGAAAAACTCGCGCGTTTTCTGCTGTCGGATGCTTCTGGTAAGAGCGAATCGGAGGCGGTCGGGCTGTATGGGAAGCAGCAGGCGCAATGTTCCAAAATGAAAAATTCAGTTTCCAATAAAAGTGTGCTCAAGTACTTGCTTATTCTGATTTTTTTACACTCTGGCCCGCGCCGTTGCTCGCCCCGTATTCAAATGAGATGAGGGACTGCCGGCTGGTCTGCGTCTATATACCTCTACACAATGAAGGAACCGTTCGGTTCGGTTGAGATTCGGAATTGGAGGCCAGATTTATGTGAAACTTGGCGCGAAAAGCTTCCTCGGTACGGTTAATGGAATCACTAAAGCAACCTTTCCAGATGCTGCCCGGCTGGATTGGATTATTTCAGCTGTGAAATTCTCAAGTAGGGTCAAGTGGTTTCCGCCTGGAGACGCATTTCCAACCGGTGTGGCTGCGACCTTGGTTTTCCAGGTTAATGACAAAGAATCGGTAGGCCTCGCTACTGTCGTTGGCCGTAATTAGACGCTGGCGCTCTCTCATTTTGGCGAGCTTGTTTATCAAAGTTGTCCTCATTATGAGTTAAACAAGGGTAATCCTCCGGGGTGCTGTTTTATGCTAAGGTTTCTAACCGTGCTTTTGGCCTGAACGGAGAAGAGGTGTAAAATAAATCAGGATGATGGTGTGCAGCAGTAGTGCTTTGTACTAAGTTATCAGCTCCTGAGTAATTCGTTCTACCAACAGAAGAACGAAATCCCAACAGACACCGTGGTTGTGTTTTAGCTTCCTCCCAACACGTAACCTTATTTTAGGTGTGGGAAACATTTTCCACGAATTTGTACCTTCCTGCTCCTTCGCTATCATAGTGCTTCATTCATTATTCAGGCTCGAGCGCATTTCATTGTTTGTCTGTGAGTCATTGTGCCTCCACGGGAATGTCATTCCAAGGTCAAACTGAAGATTTTTGAAACGTGTACCAGATACTAGTATCACATATAAAAAGTACAATAGAATGTGTCACGTACTTTTAGTTTGTTGACCAAGTTTTATTGTGTAGATTTGGAATTTAACTGGCCTTCGCAGTTAGGTTATTTTCTCGCAAGAACCTGTTCTCTGCTGGTATGTGGTTCGGCACTTTCATTTTTTCTTGATTATATTATTTTATTTAGAGCGTTATCAGCCTTACTTCCACCCACAACTGAGCAAAACGAATTCGCGGATAATTCTAGGGATGCTGGTTTCTTCGTTTGGGTGTTTCGTATTTCAGCATCCATAGCTGCTGTTCTCTCTAATTCTCTCTAATAGTTCTCTCTAATAATGTTTAAGGCCTGCGAACAGCCAGTAGTCGCTGGGAGCCAAATCTGGCTAATACGTTGTCTAGATGAAACATTTTTTTCTCTTTTCTTTGCAATTTCAGCCTTCAAACGCTTCAAAAATGCTATATAATATTCCTTTCTAATGGTATATCCTTTCTCAAGATATTCGATAAATATTACACAACGCACATCCCAAAATAACGAGGCCATAATCCATCCAGCCGATTGTTGTGCTTCCGTGTGCTTTGGACGAGGTTTACCAGTTATTGTCCATTCAGACGACGATCGTTTTGATTCCGGAGCGAAGTGAAGAATCCATGTTTCATCCATTGTCACATATCGACGCAAAAATTCCGGTTTGTTACATTTAAACATGGCCAAACACTGCTCAGAATCATCAACACGTTCTAATTTTTGTGTCAACAGAGAGCAAACGTGGCACCCACTTTGAAAAGAGCTACCCAAAATATAACTTTTTGGTCATATGGAAACCTCAATTAATTGAGGGTTTTCAGTGACATAGAACCGCCAATTTTGCTTATTAACGCATCTATTTAACGTGAAATGTGCCTCGTCTGACATGATAGTTTTTTGCTAAAAGTTGGCCTCATTCTCGGCCATTCAAGGAACAATTTCAGCGCGTTCTGTTGTTGTGTGCAGTTCCAAAATTGTCTTGGCGCTTACAACGCGGTATGTTATAATTCGATCTGAAAATTCTATCAAAAGTTACAGGGTTGCCCGATGCTTCCGCTTTAAATGGCCCACCCTGTATTATTTGCACTTTAGGTAGAGTTGTTGTGTCAAGTTTTGAAGCAGTTTTAGAGCAGTTTTTATTAGTATTTTTCGAGCAGTTTTTGAACAGTTTTCAAGCAGTTTATCGAGCAATTTTGAACAGATTTCTTGCAGTTTTTTGAGCAGATTTAGAAAGCATATTCGAACAGTTTTTGGAGCAATTTTTGGAGCTGTTTTGGAGTAGTAATTTTCGAGCAGTTTTCAAACAGTTTTCGAGTAGATTTTGAAGCAGTTTTGGAGCAGTTTCTCGAGAAGTTCTAAGTAGTATTTTTCAAGCAGCTCTAAAACAGTTTTTCGAGAAGATTTGAAAGCGGTTTTCGAGCGGTTTTTGGAGAAATTTTTAGAGTAGTTTTAAGAAGTATTTTTCAAGCAGTTTTCTAACAGTTTTCGAGCAGTTCTCTAAGAGTTCTTGAGGAGTTTTTCGAGCAGATTTTGAATCAGCTTTCGAGCAATTTTTGGAGCAGTTTTCCGAGCAGTTTTGAGTAGTAGTTTTCGAGTAGTTTTTGAACAGCTCTCGAGCAGTTTTGAGTAGTATTTTTTGAACAGTTATAAACAGATTTCTAGCAGTTTGTTAGCAGATTTAGAAGCATATTCAAGCAGTTTTTGGAGCAGTTTTTCAAGCAGTTTAGAGTATCATTTCTCGAGCAGTTTTCAAAAGGTTTCCGAGCAGTTTTTTAAGCAGATTTTAAAGCAGTTTTGAGCAGTTTTAAGTAGTATTTTCAAGCAGTTCTAGAACAGTTTTTCGAGAAGATTTCAAAGCAGTTTTCGAGCAATTTTAAGTAGTAGTTTTTAAAGCAGTTTCCAAGCAGTTTTTTCGAGAAGATTTTGAAGCAGCTTAAGAAAAGTTTTTGGAGTAATTTTTCGAGCAGTTTTGAGAAGTATTTTTCGAGCAGTTATTTAACAGCTCTTGAGCAGATTTTGAAGCAGTTGGCGAACGATTTTCGAGCAGTTTTGAAAAGTAATTTTTGAGCAGATTTGAATAGTTTTCGGGCAGTTTTTCGAGCAGTTTTGTGTAGTATTTTTCAATCAATTTCCAAACAATTTTCAAACAGATTTTGAAGCAGTTTTCGGAGCATTTTTCGAGCAGTTCTAAGTATTTTTCACGCAGTTCTAGAACAGTTTTTCGAGAAGATTTCAAAGCAGTTTTCGAGAAGTTTCTTGAGCAGTTTCAATTAGTAGTTTTCGAGCAGGTTTTCAAGAAGTTTCCAACAGTTTTTTTCGAGAAGCAGTATTTTTTGGAGTAATTTTTTGAGCAGATTTTGAAGCAGTTTGCTAGAAATTTTCGAGCAGTTTTGAGAAGTACTTTCCGAACAGTTTTCTAACAGTTCTCGTGCAGGTTTCAGAGCAGATTTTTAAGCATTTTTCGAGCAGTATTTGGAGCATTTTTTCGAGTAGTTTTGAGTAGTATTTTTCGAGCAGTTTATGAACAGTTTTCGATCAGTTTTTCGAGCAGTTTTGAGTATTATTTTTCGAGTGGTTATAAACAGATTTCTAAACATTTTTGAACTGTTTTAGAGCAGTTTTTCTAGCAGTTTAAAGCCGTATTTTTCGAGCTGTTTTCAAGGTTTCCGAGCAGTTTTTTCAAGCAGATTTTAAAGCAGTTCTTAAGCAGTTTTGAGTAGTAATTTTTGAGTAGTTTTCAAGCAGTTTTCGAACGGATTTTGAAGCAATTTTCGGAGCAGTTTTCGAGCAGTTTCTCGAGCAGTTCTTAGTAGTATTTTTCAAGCAGTTTTAGATCAGTTTTTCGAGAAGATTTTAAAGCAGTTTTCGAGCAGTTTGTCGAGCAATTTTAAGTAGTAGTTTTCGAGCAGATTTTGAAGCAGTTTTTTCGAGCAGTTTTTGGAGTAATTTTTCGAGCAGTTTCCTAACAGTTCTCGAGCAGTTTTTTAACAGTTCTTGAACAGTTTTTGAGCAAATTCTGAAGCAGTTTGCAAGTATTTTCCTAGTTTTTTTAGAAGTATTTCTCAAGCAGTTTTCTAACAGTTTTTGGAGCAGATTTTGAAGCAGTTTTTGAGCAGTTTTTGAAGCAGTTTTACAAGTAGTGTTGAGTAGTATTTTTCGAGCAGTTTTAAACAGTTTTCGAGCAGATTTTAAAGAGTTTTCGAGCAGTTTTGAGTAGTATTTTTAAACAGTTTCCGAGCAATTTTCTCGAGCAGATTTTGAAGCAATTTTCGGGATGATTTTGGAGCAGTTTGAGTTTCTGTAGAAGTAGAATTTTTCGAGCAGATTTTGAAGTAGTTTTTTTGAGCAGTTGTGGGAGCAGTTTTGGGAGCAGTTTTTGGAGCAGTGTTTGAAATGTTTTGAGGATAAAGGGGGTGTCGTAACTGTTTGCTAACTGGAAGAATTTCAGGTAAAATTTTCGAATTTGGCGAAATCGACATTGTTCGACAGGCACAGATATTTATCACAACAACAAAAAAAAACAAAGCTAACAAGTGTCTCTAATTAATGTCGTTTTTCATTGAATTGGTGGCATGGATTGCTCTGGTTTTGCACTTTCGAGCAGAAATGCACCATTCTGACGGTGTTTCATTGCGATTTCTGCTCGAAAGTGCAAAACTAGAGCAATCCACACCACCAGTGTTTTTCAATGAAAAACGCCATAAGATTCTTTCAGCCCAACTGTTTGTATATATCGACATTATTTCATAACAACACAGTAAATTTTCACTACATTTGGCAAAGGTATTTTTTGCTGTTCAGAGGTGGTCATAACGGTTTTTAGTAATTTTTATTGACGAGCTTAGGTATTCATTGCAAGTGCCTCTAAAAAGAGGTATAAAATTTATCTTATTCGGTGACAAACAAGAAGGGCTCTTGAGAATCTGTTTTCATCTCCCATTTTGTGTCAAACATGAGAGGGATATGAATTTCAAGGTCGTGCTCGATAGTATTGCTATTGTTAATTTGAGTGAAACGCAAAATTTTTGAAATAACTTCAAAAAATCTGATTCCATTTTACCGAAAAATTCAAGAAACTAGGAGAAAATTGATCTTTACCTGCGTATGAACGCGAGTATGCAAGTTTCAGCATAGCTACGAAACAACTTAACTAATCACCCCGCAAGTTTGGCACATGCACCAAAGGTTAGAATCGATACTTTTTGACAATCACAGATACTATCTAAACTACTCAGAGGTGGTCATAAGGGTAATCATGGAGGAGAGCTGCGACGAGAAACGATACTTCTTGACTAATACAGATACTAATTTTACATCAAAATAGATTATAAGGTTATTATGAGGGAAGGGAAGTGTAGCATGTTGCCCAAAATGTACTGTATATGTCTAGTAACTAAGTGAGCATTACCAAAATATTCACAAGAGGGAGGGAGAAAAAGTATTCTTAACAAGGGAAAGAAACATTTATCTGAATTGACGAAGAAATCCAACAATCAATATGTGTATTTTATGAAAATTGAGAGGACTGTCGACCCAAGGTAATGGAAATAAGTTTACGACAAAATATGCATTAATTAAATCGTTATTCTGTAATACGAATGCAATTATGATGATAAACAGCCTATCGTATTCAAATAATCATTATCAGATAGATAATCTTGAGTGATTAAAATAATAATGCCATAAGAATTTTTATAACGACGAGGGAGTAGTAAGTATTTGAAAAGAAGGGGGACCTGAAGTATTGTTGATGTGACGAAGAATGTTAAATTAACCCAAGTAGCAAATGTAACTTATTGAAATTTCAAGAGGTTCTAAAATTGTTTTAAAATTGTTTTTTATGTTAGATATGTCAAAAAGATTTTTAAATATATTAAATTCGGTTGTGCAACTTATACCTGTTATGTTTTACGATTATACCGAAAAAAATCACTATAGAACAATTTTGAGTATATCTAAAACAATTGTGCAGCAAATCACCAACTTGCCCACGTTGCACTAGTAGTTATAGAAGCTCTGCCAAAATTTTCCCATTGTCATGTAAAAACGAAGTAACTAAAACAATTGTTCAACTTATCAAAAATTTTCCAAATGGCTGTCATAATTGTATCGGACTCAATATATGCCGAAATGGCTGTTTATCAGGGCTTGTATTGTGAATCCTCAAACGAACGAAGCAACAAAAAATATCTGCTGTGAACACTTTGCTTGACATAGCTGAATGAGAGACCTATATTAGAGAGAAACTGGATGCGTGAGAGTATATGCTACTGAGCAGACCAATTCCCCTTGCCAAGTAAATTGTCTGTGCTCTCATTCTCAGTTAACACATGAACTAAGCAATCCATGACAACAGGCGCGTACACAGGGGGGGGTTTTAGGGGTTCAAACCCCCCCCCCGAAACAAAAAATTATAACCCATGGGAAACATTGTGATATAAATTGTACATGTGTTGATTTATCACCATGTTCTAAAACCCCCCCCCCCCCCCCCCCCCGAAAATTTTCTCTGGCTACGCGCCTGCATGACAATGTAATGAAATGAAGGGTTCACTCTCGTTAGTATTGTACGAGAAAGAAGACCATGCCTCACGGTGTGCTACAAGACGCGAAGCAACGTCATATAGGCAATGTTTACGGTTTATTTTTAAAAAGTAGGTTTACAGAAATCATTTTTAACATAATGTTCGCATTCCAAGACCAAATTTGATCACATTTCAAACAGACTTTAAACATTTTATAGCAGAAATTTTGCATTTGAGCCCATTTTCAAAACGATCCATTTGTTTCTTGGCAGTTTACACTGTGTACATATCCTAGAAACACTAAAAGCAATGTTCTTTAAATTAATATTCATCGGAATTAAAAGTTATGAAACTAGTTTCCTCATAGGCATCTACAATATGAGACCCATTCATCAAATGCTAACCTCATGAAGCATAGGTCTCAGCAAGCGGGCATATTCATGAACTAACGAACGAACGAAGCAGCTCTCCTGGCTTGGGTTGCGCTGTGAATTCTACCTGACATACGAATGTGTGTGAATAGCACAGATAGTGAAACCCTTTCGTTCATATTCGTTGCTTCAATATGTAAGCCCTGCTGTTTATCTCTTGTGAAGAAAAAAATAGTGAAATTATGCTCTCCGCAAGGCAAAAACTGATAAGCCGAATTAAAAGCCTCGCAGTAAAAACTATTTTGCTGCCGAGTCCGCATTGTCTTGACTGCCTCATGAAATTTTAGGTCAGTGTGTGCAGTTTTCTTCATTTTTAGAAAAACAATTCGAAACTTGCAAATAAATTGTATCAGATTTATCTGCTTGAAATGGACGTAACACTTGCCGACATGAGAATATTATCAAAAAAGTTTCAGAAATACAGCATTACATACGCAATGAAAACAAAAATCAAATCAGATCATTTGTATTCGGTCTTCATTTCGCGATAAAATGAAAAGACCTGACATTACTTTTCAAAGATATTGAACGAAAAGTAGAATGCATCATAGTTACTCTCATAGTTGACATATATATTACCGTTTGAGCAATTTGTTTTTACAACTAAAGCTCATGGACTCACCAAAATAATATCTACAGTGCGTATCACAAATGTCGGGTTCACTAATATGAATGACTAAACTGTATTGTTGTTTAAGTCAATTAGTTTGATAAAAATAGAAACCACTGTTTGGATAAAAATAAAAACAAAAATTTCTATTTTCAATATTTACATGTTTATATTGCCTTTTATTTAAGTAAATAAATCATTACGATGGGTGAACCATTTTCTTTTAAACACACTGTTACCTCGATGCCATATTGGAAAATATTGAAGAAAAATTCATTTCAAGATTTTTCAGAATAATTGAAACATCAATACGATTAAAATTGTCTGAAAAGGTGTATTAATGTTTGATAACTTTCTTACACATATTTCAAACACTCTCCCGATCATATTCATTGAAAAGAATAGATTGTTATTTTCACAAAAATTGATATGCAATCATCAAAACACGTACATTCAAAGGCGCTTGGAAATTTCAGGCGTACAAAGACATGTTTCACCATAAAAATGCAGTTCGTTGTCGATTTTCTATTTACTAAAACATAAAAGATCAATTCTACAATATGTAGTATTACCATTGCCGTTTCAACCTTTCGAGCGAACGGACGTGCTTTGTGTTTACTGCGAAAAAAAACCAGTGCCGTGTGTGATAACGTGACCGGACGACCAAATTAGATTATATCGCTATTGTGTAATAGACAATAGTGCTTTTTTTTCTGTGAGAGGTTTTTTGTACATTATACACTGAAGCAGTGCATTGTTGTGAGCGGACGATCGAAACAGTACCGTTAGCCGGTGATTGTTTGATCGATCAAGGCCAGATTTCAGTGGCCATTGTGATTATACTGTGCGGATTATAAGTGAGTGTGCTTTTTCCTCTCGGAGGTTTTTTGCACACCCTCGAAGCGGCGATACGCCGATCGACGAGGGCTTGGCCTTGGTGGCCCCCGTTGGATTAAAAGTTAAGTACTATTATTTTGTATATTTTTTTTTCTTCTTCATTCGACCGTTCATTACCCCCCCGAATCATTTATTTCTGCGCGGAGGTAGCTCCGCGACATGTTAAATTTGAATCCCGACCCCTCCGTTATCGATGATCAGATGGAGACTTCTGTTGGCAGCAATAAGTCTCGCATAAAGAGTTATCCCGATGGGCTTGCACTCTCGGCCGGGCCTTACTCGGTTTATTTCCGGACCAAGGCTAAAGAAAAAAAATTGAATGTTTTGAAAATATCGCGGGATCTGTCCTCGCGATACAATACTATAAAAAGTATTGATAAAATACGCCCAGATAAGCTCAGAGTTCTGCTCACCAGCTCAAAGCAGGCTAATGAGCTCGTTCAAAATGATCATTTTACGCGGGAGTACCGCGTCTACGTGCCAGCTCGCGAAGTAGAAATCGACGGTGTGGTCACCGATTCGAGTTTGACTTGCGAGGACGTTCTTAAGTACGGAGAGGGCTGTTTTAAGGACCCCTCACTTAAGAACGTCAAGATACTGGACTGCAAGCGATTGCATTCAGTATCGATCGCCGGGGATGGAACAAAGTCTTATCCCCAATCTGACTCTTATCGTGTGACCTTCGCCGGCTCTGCTTTGCCCAACTACATCCTCTTGGACCGGGTTCGTCTGCCTGTTCGTCTTTTTGTACCTCGAGTAATGAATTGTACCAATTGCAAACAATTGGGGCATACAGCTTCTCATTGCTGCAATAAGCCCCGGTGTGCTAACTGTGGGGAGGCTCATGCGGATGGCTCTTGCGGTAAGGATGCTGAAAAGTGTCTCTACTGCAAGGAGGGTCCGCATGATTTAATGGCATGTCCTGCGTATAAGCTGCGAGGAGATCGGATGAAGCGTTCCCTGAAGGCACACTCCAAGCGTTCCTTTGCCGAGATGCTTAAGAGTGCCACCCCTCCTAAACTGACAACGAACCCATATGCCTGCTTGTCAACTGACGAGAGCGATTCTGACGACCCTTTGGAAGGTCCATCATCGGCGGTCCCTCATAGCTGTAGGAAAAGAATGAATAAATCCTCTCATAAGCTACCTAGTAAGGGTTCGAAGGTGTCTTCTGAAGGGCTTCGAAAAGTTACAGCTAACGGGAATCGGGACAAACCACCGAAGCAAAAGGCTCCTGGTCTCGGAAAACTCAGTTCCGAGATGGAATTCCCACCACTTCCCGGGACAACAAAATCCCCAAACGTCCCTGAAAATCTACCAGAGAAACAACTAGGTGCTGGACTTATCAAGTTCTCTGATGTTGTGGACTGGATTTTTACAACTTTTAATATTTTTGACCCTCTTAAAAGCATTTTAATTGCTTTCATGCCAACAGTAAAAACATATTTAAAGCAGTTGACTGCAAATTGGCCCCTTCTCTCAGCGATTGTATCCTTCGATGGCTAAATCATCCATCGAGGTCACGGATCTAATCACTGTTTTACAGTGGAATTGCAGAAGTATCATTCCAAAAATAGATTCTTTTAAATTTTTAGTAAATAATCTGAAATGTGACGCATTTGCATTGTGCGAAACTTGGCTAACTTCTGAAATATCCTTAAACTTCCACGATTTTAACATTATTCGCCTGGATCGAGATGATCCCTACGGAGGAGTACTTTTGGGGATCAAAAAGTGCTATTCTTTTTATCGAATTAACCTCCCCTCGATATCAGGTATTGAAGTTGTCGCATGTCATGTTACAATCAAAGGCAAGGATCTTTGCATTGCTTCAATCTATATTCCCCCAAGAGCCTCGGTTGGGCATCGGTGGCTCAGTGATATCATTGAGCTCCTTCCCGCACCGACGTTGGTTTTAGGGGACTTTAACTCACACGGTACGGGATGGGGCTGTCTTCACGACGATAACAGATCAGCTATGATCCATGATATCTGCGACAACTTCAATATGACAATCTTGAATACGGGAGAAATGACACGGATTCCTGCACCACCAGCAAGACCAAGTGCGCTGGATTTATCACTTTGCTCGACATCGCTACGGTTGGATTGCACGTGGGAGGTAATTCCTGATCCCCACGGTAGCGATCATCTACCGATCGTAATATCAATCACCAGCGGCTCAAAACCATCGAAGACAATCAATGTTTCGTATGACCTCACACGAAATATTAATTGGAATAGCTATGCGACCGCGATATCTGAGAAACTTGAAAGAACTCAACAACTTCCTCCGGAGGAAGAGTACACGTTTTTGGCTGGCTTGATTCTCGACACCGCGACTCAAGCTCAGACGAAACGTGTACCCGGCGCGAAAACTAACATCCGTCCTCCCAACCCGTGGTGGGACAAAGAGTGCACAAATTTAAACGCGGAGAGAGCCTCCGCGTATAAAATATTCAGAAAAAATGGAACACCTGATAATTACCGGAATTACGCGGCGTTAGACGTTAAAATTAAGAACTTGATTAGAGCTAAGAAACGCGGTTACTGGCGTCGGTTCGTAGACGGCCTAACAAAAGAAACATCTATGAGCACTCTTTGGAACACAGCCCGACGAATGCGCAATCATAACACAACGAATGAAAGCGAGGAATATTCTAACCGCTGGATATTCGATTTCGCTAAAAAAGTATGTCCTGACTCTGTTCCGGAACAGAAGATCACCCGCGCCGCGACACCAAATATAAACGAAACACCGTTTTCGATGGTAGAGCTCTCACTTGCGCTCTTGTCATGTAACAATAAAGCCCCGGGATTAGACAGAATAAAATTCAACTTGTTGAAAAATCTGCCTGACCCCGCCAAAAGACGCTTGCTGAGTTTATTCAATAAGTTCCTTGAGGACAACATTGTTCCACATGACTGGAGACAAGTGAAAGTGATATCCATTCAAAAACCAGGAAAACCAGCCTCCGATCACAATTCGTATCGGCCGATTGCTATGCTTTCCTGTATCCGGAAATTGTTCGAAAAAATGATTCTGTTTCGTCTAGACAATTGGGTCGAGACTAATGGCTTACTTTCAGATACACAATTTGGTTTCCGCAGGGGCAAAGGAACGAACGATTGTCTTGCGTTGCTCTCAACAGAAATTCAAATGGCATTTGCTCGTAAGGAACAAATGGCGTCAGTTTTCCTAGACATTAAGGGGGCTTTTGACTCAGTTTCTATAAATATCCTATCTGAGAAGCTGCATCAGCATGGTCTTTCGCCAGTTTTGAACAACTTTTTACATAATCTATTGTCTGAGAAACACATGTATTTCGTGCATGGTGATTTGTCGACAATACGATTCAGTTACATGGGTCTTCCTCAGGGCTCATGCTTAAGCCCCCTTTTATACAATTTTTACGTAAACGACATCGATAAATGTATCAACACATCTTGCACGCTGAGACAACTTGCCGACGACAGCGTTGTGTCCATTATAGGACCCAAAGCTGGCGATCTGCAAGGGCCGTTACAAGATACTCTTGCCAACTTATCCACATGGGCTCTTCAAATGGGTATCGAGTTCTCTACGGAGAAAACTGAGCTGGTTGTATTTTCAAGGAAGCGAGAACCAGCACAACTACAGCTTCAACTAGGGGGTGGAAACATAGCTCAGGTCTTCACATTCAAATATCTCGGGGTCTGGTTCGACTCCAAAGGCACCTGGGGATGTCACATTAGGTATCTGAAACAAAAATGCCAGCAGAGAATCAATTTTCTTCGTACAATAACCGGAACTTGGTGGGGTGCCCACCCAGGAGACCTGATCAGGTTGTACCAAACAACGATATTGTCCGTTATGGAATATGGATGCTTCTGCTTCCGATCCGCCGCGAACACCCATTCCATTAAGCTGGAAAGAATTCAGTATCGTTGTTTACGTATTGCCTTGGGTTGCATGCAATCAACTCATACGATGAGTCTTGAAGTGTTGGCGGGCGTCTTACCGTTGAAAAACCGGTTCTGGGATCTCTCATATCGTTTGCTCATTCGATGCGACATTTTGAATCCTCTGGTGATTGAAAACTTCGAAAGGTTAGTTGAGCTTAATTCTCAAACCCGTTTTATGTCCTTGTATTTTGATTACATGGCTCAGAATATTAATCCTTCTTCGTTTGCTTCCAACCGTGCTCATTTCTTGGATACTTCTGATTCTACTGTGTTTTTCGACACATCCATGAGAGAAGAGATTCGTGGAATTCCGGAACACGTACGCCCTCGAGTGGCCCCTAATATATTTTATAATAAATTTAGAACAGTCAACTGTGAAAAGGTGTTTACACTGATGGATCAAACATCGACAGGTCCACAGGCTTCGGCATCTTCAATCAAAACATCACCGCTTCTTACAAACTCAGTGATCCGGCTTCAGTTTACGTCGCAGAATTAGCTGCCATTCAGTACACCCTCGAGATCATTGAAACATTGCCCAAAGACCATTACTTCATTGTCACGGACAGTCTAAGCTCAATAGAAGCTCTCCGGGCAATGAAGCCAGGAAAGTATCCCCCATATTTCCTGGGGAAAATACGGGAACACTTGCGAACTTTATCTGAACGGTCTTATTCAATATCGTTAGTCTGGGTCCCTTCGCATTGTTCCATTCCGGGCAATGAAAAGGCAGACTCATTGGCTAAAGTGGGCGCATTGGAAGGTGATATTTATGAAAGACCAATCTGCTTCAATGAATTTTTCAGTATTTCTCGTCAGAAAACTCTCGAAAGTTGGCAAACTTCATGGACGAATGACGAACTGGGACGATGGCTACACTCCATTATCCCTAAGGTATCGACGAAACCTTGGTTCAAGGGGATGAACGTGAGTCGTGATTTCATTCGCGTTATGTCACGACTCATGTCAAATCACTATACATTCAACGCACATCTCCGGCGTATCGGGATCGTGGAGAACGGGCTCTGCACCTGTGGCGACGGTTATCAGGACATCGAGCATGTCGTGTGGTCGTGCGTAGAGTATCGCGACGCCAGATCGGAGCTATTGGAATCCCTCAGGGCCCGAGGTAGACCGACTGAGGTTCCGGTTCGGGATGTGTTGGCGAGTCGGGATAGTTCATATATGCTTCTGATATACCAGTTCCTCAAACACATTAATATACAAGTGTAATCTGCTACATCTTGCTTAGAAAGTTCCTCCTATTTATCGACGTTATTTCAACTGTGGCTAAGAATTATTTTCACCTGCAGGTTCGACACTATCAGGAATCAGAACAAATTGGCTCAAATGGCACGTTCCCCTTGATATTTGGAGATTTGTGCCTTGCCATCAATTTGTTTTTAGCATCATTTTCCCGATATATAAGAGGGAAGGATTGAAAGGAAATGGTAAGGGTTGCACTAGGAGGATGGGAAAAATTGACGACACAAAAACACATAAAAGCAGAAGTAAATTCTGCACCCCTAAGGGATGCTGAACAATCTGCTGAGGATCACATTTAGTGGAAGCAGAAGGAAATTCTGAACCTCTACGAGGTCCCGAACAGTCTGCTGTTAATAAAACCTCCAACCCCCGAGAGGATTTAGAGATCTTACAAAAGCGACACCATTCTGCACTCCCGGAAGAATGCAGAACGACTCGCAGTATGTACGAGCAGAAGTAAATGCGGTACCCCCCAGAGGATGCCAAACAATCTGCCAAACCCTATTTAAGGTGAATACAGAAGGGATTCATTCACTCCAGGAAGAACGATGAACCCTTCTGACTATAGCTCCTTACCACATTGGGTGAGAAACGAGAGAATATCCTTCAATTTTAGCTCCGCATACACAGACTCAACCATGTATGGAGAACCAAAAACCCGGATACGTAGCTGCGTCAATGCGGGACAGTTACATATCAGATGATATGAAGTACCATAATCGCATTCACACAAATCACACGAATAATACTCAGCACGTTGAATAGTAGCCATGTGATAATTGAGTTTGCAATGTCCAGTCAGAGCTCTGACCAGAATACTGCAATGTTGCTTGGAGAAATGCAGTAGACACTGACATTTTCAGATTTAAATCTGGTAGAAATGCTTTTGTCTGAGCGCAAGTTTGCAAGCTGCGCCAGTAGCTGGCATGTTTGGATGCAGCCCAAGAACGTATCTTGTGCTTTATCCAACTAGTTGAAAGTGGTAAAGCTGGTTCAGGACCAACGAAATCATTCGTTGCACCAGCTCTAGCCAACTCATCAGCCCATTCATTTCCAGTAATACCAGAATGGCCGGGTACCCATATGAAGTAAACAGCATTTGAAATGCTGAGGTCTTCAATTTGAGTTCGACATGCGATCACTAGATTCGACCGTGAGTCATTCGAACTGAGTGCTTTTAAGGCTGCCTGACTGTCGGAACAAAAATAAATACGTTTACCACAGATCCTCTGCTGAAGTGCCGATTGTACTCCACACAGAATTGCGTAGATTTCTGCTTGGAACACAGTACAGTATCTACCAAGTGAATGAGACTGCTCCAGCCTATTTCACGACAGTAGATACCAGCACCAGCACGACCATTCAACAGAGAACCGTCCGTAAAACAAACTATGTGTTCATCAAGTTGTCGTTCCAGACAACCAGACAATCATTCCTAACGAAGAGGATAGCTCACATTGAATGTTTTAAAAGGAAAACTGCATGTGAGAGTTAGGTCACTAGGAGCGAGTAAATACTCATCCCACGGAACCATTTGAGACCACAAGCGAGTGTGACTGGTAGCATATTCTAATGGGTTACTGTTCCAAAGCCCTGTAACCCTAAGACGGTATGCACAAGATAATGCTTCTTGTTTTAGGAACACATGTAGTGGTTTAATGCACAGTAGCGCCTCTAGAGCAGCAGTAGGAGTTGTCGTGAATGCTCCTGTCATCGCCATTAGGACCATCCTTTGGAGATGATTTAGCTTTGACTGAACTGTCGCGACTTCTCCTTTCTGCCACCATACAAGACATCCATATGCTAAAATAGGTCTAACGATAGTTGTGTAGATCCAATGAATATATCTGGGTTTGAGTCCCCATGATTTTCCAAAAGCTCGTCTGCATTGGCCGAAAGCCATGCAAGCTCTTTTAATCCTGAAATCAATGTGAGCAAACCAATTCAGTTTTGAGTCAAGAATAACCCCGACGTATTTAACTTGATCGACCACAGTAACCCCTGAACCAAAGAACTGCAACGGACGAGCTCCTGTAATTATCCTACGATGAGTGAAAAGCACCATTGATGTTTTGCCCGGATTTACAGATAATCCAAACCTGACAACACCATTGTTCAACAGATCGCAGGGCTTGCTGCATTAAATCGTAGAGAGTGTTAATGCTTATACCGGTCATCAATATATGATAATCGTCGGCAAAACCATAAGTCGGAAATCCAAGGTTATTTAGTTTCCCTCACAAACCATCAGCGACTAGGTTCCATAAAAGTGGGGATAGTACACCACCTTGAGGACACCCACAGACACTCAGCTTTCTAATCTCTGGCCTGCCGAAGCGATGATCAAAGAAGTTGATTGCTAAGCATTGCGTGTATCCAGTAAGGGAAAAACCCAAGATATTCCGTTCACGACTGCAATGTTTAACCTCCTGCAGCCATTCAGCCATCGGCACGGAAATACACCTTGACTTAGGAGTTCCTATTTTTGTGGCCTTTTACGACATGGAATAGGAAACCAGTGGATCAATTCTTGGTAAAAAATAATCCCGCCGGATGCCACACGGCTTACCTGTTTGGTGGACTTATACCACCGGTACAGGTGGACCGTAGCGTTATTCTTAGCAGTTGGGAAACCGCTACCGACACTACACGGCTATCTAGGCTGCTCAGAGAGGGAAGTTAACATTGATGGTCAACTTCCATGGATGGCCGAGCAGCCGGTATCGACGTTATTTCAACTGTGGCTAAGAATTATTTTCACCTGCAGGTTCGACACTAACTTCCGCCGATTATCCCGATTCCTCATCTGTCCACCATCTTCATCGGAACTAACAAGATCTTCTTGCTGTCACTAACCTTTTCGCTTCCCCCCTCCCCGTCTCTTCTCCATCTCGATGTCAACTAATTAGATCTCTGTCGTTCTTAGTCATTTCGTTCCCATATCCCCATTTTACTTCGTTTTCCGCAATATTTACTTCTCTATATTTTTTCGTTATATTTACATCACCATCATCGCCCACGGAAGGTCGCTCTAGTCATGCGGGCCACCCGCCGGGTATTCGTAGCCTGGGGGTGTTTCCCGCGGACCCACACGGACCGAGGGATGCGGCCAACGTCATCTGGAAGACTCATGACATATTCCATCCACCGGCCGGTGCCGACCGCCAGCTGAAGGTTGGATCAGCCAAAGTCGACCACTGCGACCCCAATACAACATTATCCAATCATACTATCCTAGTTTTAAGTTAGTCGTTAATAAAATTAGAAAAAGTCCTTGGCACCTTAGAGCTAAAGCAGTGTGCCTTAAAAAATAATTATATTATTGAATAAAAAATGTAGTATTACCATTTATTTATGCGCAGAAAATTTTTAAAGTTCCATGTTTGTGTTACGGGCAGTTGTATTGAAAATCAAATGTGAAACTTATTCATTAGAAATTATGTTTGCTATGTTTTTATAAACATCAATTCAATTCTTGTTTACATTACGTAGTAGGTCCCATGAGTTTCACAATTGTTTTTTCGCTGATTTAATTGCTGCATTTATAATGGGATCGATGCATGAGTTTTTGTATCAGTTGCACAATAATTGTGAATAAATGTTCGTGACAACGGAAGAACTTAAAGATTGTTGCACAACACAGAAAAATTGCGCTTTTTCCATAAACTACAGTTACTACAATAGCAATATGAACTAATTTGATAAATTGCACAATCTGTAAAAAAATACAGGACAGCAACTTAACGTGCTACTTGGGAAGTACGTTACAAGCACATATACTTTTTGGAGCAGCTGTTGCTGAAAAACGCAAAAGTAGGTTTCTCCGGTATCGCTAGATAAATCGTTGGGTAGAAAACGTCATTCTATTTAGTAAAACGAAATTAATGAACTGATATTATTCTTTTGAATTTTCACTGAACAATAGCGGAGTTTTCTCGCTCTCGCTTTTTGCAACAATGGCTGTTTTCTTAAGACTGTAAATTGCTATACAATGTTAGAATAGTGCAAGATTCGAACTTGTGTAGCAAAGAAAAACACGTTCCATCATTTTGTACGAATAAACAGTTGCGTTTTTTTATATACACCCCTATTCTGTACTTCGATCGAATCGGAATAATTTGATCGAATGTGAAAATTTGCATTCTGTAATTCAATCGAGTGATGCTTTTGTATGAGAAATATGAACACGATCGACAGACAAAATGAAAAATTTCGCATTCGATCGAAATAATTCGATTCGATAGAAATACAGAACAGGTGTGAAACCTCTTAGAAAACTGTGTGAATGCAGGATTTGGTGTATCAACATTTTTGTATCAGTAGATGGCAACGCAGATGCATGCATCAGACTTCGTTTGCATGTAACAAACAACGTAATGCCAATACGTTTATTACCACAACAACCGATAACGATAGTTTTGATCGGCGCTCAGATCTAATTATAACGCTTGCTCTGAATACATTTGGCTACATAGCTAAGTGTCAACCGAAAACAACAACACAAATCTGTTGTGTTAACAAATGCATCCCTTCATGCAAAATAATTCCTCACAAAACAAGCATCACATTTAACTCCCATAAATTATCAATCGCTTTCGGGACCACCAACCCGTCGTACCCACTTTTAGATCAGCAGGGATACTATATTGTAGCCGTTTGTTTTTATTTCGTTGCTGCCGATGAAAACAGGCCCCGAAATGGCAAAAGTTTTTTTACGAGAAGCTACAGCATGTTAATATGACAGCATTGAATGAGAGTTGATTGAAGGTTTGCGATGCGATTTGCGACAACCGTGTCATAGGAGTTGAACTGAAGTGATTGTAGTGGTTTGTCTGTAGTTGTACAGTGCTGTTGAGATTGAAAACTTGTTTATTATTGTGTATTAAAACTTTGAGTCAATTGGTTCAAAATTCTAATCTCTTCTAAACTTGTAAGAAGGCATCTCACAATCAAATTATCATTTTCAACATTCAGAATTCCTCTTCAATATTTTAGAAATTTCTAAACAAATACTCACCAGCATTTTGCCAAGTCTAAGAGCACACTTGAGATTGCAAGGACTGGCTTGTTTTGAGAGTAACGTTATACGAGAAATTCTTAATTAATTGTTTTATCCAGATTTTTTTTAATGTGTACACTAAAAGTATTGGTACAAAGAAAGTATATATCAAAGTCCTCTTGCCCTGAAAGGCTTCTCGTGTAAACGGAATTTTTCGATTCTTTATTTTTATGTAGACATTATTCTTTATTATCTCAGGAGCTATTTTTTTTACATAAAATTTACACTATAGCAGTCTTTAATAAGGAACAATTACTACATAAAAAGTGAAATCTATTATTTTTTAATTCACGCTCGAAACAAAAACCATGTTTGCAGGAGATGCTCCCTTTAAGTACTGTACATACAGTGGGGTCTCGCATATCACGAATCACCGGGGGTGTGAAAAACGAACCCGCCATATACGAGATCCAGAGCGAGATCTGTCTTCGTCAAACGTGTTTTTGGCTACCTAGGCCCACCATTTAGAGTCATTTCGCAGTTCATTGGTTAAGAACTATTCCATCAGATGCACTTTGAAAAGAACATGAAATAATTCATATGTGTACAATAGAGAAAAATACAGGATTGTGTACGAGGCACGACCGATCATGATGACATTAAAAATGCAATTTTCAAAATCTCATCAACAGTTTTAAATTTGGAAAATGGGCAAAGTTGTGAAACACTATCTAGGAGTCTAAAGCTAAAGTTAGGATTTTTGAATGTAAGTGTCTTCAGTTACTAATACGTCATCGTCAAGTGCGTTCAAAAATTATTTATAAAAATATCCATAACAAAAGTTTATTTGCAATCTTCCACTTTCGTTCTTAAATAGACATTTCTGTTCACGACAAGCGCCACCGGTGATTTGTTTGCTGAGTTTGATGCACGTTATAGGCCGTAGCATCACTTTCACATAGAATTCTAATCCCAATAAAACACTCTTATAGTCAAAATGATTTTAGTTTAATAAAACAGATTCCTTTTAATTTTTAAATATCATATTATTTGAACCAAATGATTAACTGCTATAAATTATAAAATAAGCTGAAATTTTTATACATTTTGTTGTTGATTTCGTAACCTATTTTGAGTTTGTTTTTATCAGCACATCATTTTTATTAAAATTTTGCTATTGGATGAACTAATTGACGCCGTAGGAGTCAGAACTAACCCTCAAAAGGGTCAATTATTAAATTGAAACTTCAATTGTCTTTATGAAATGATAAAGAAGTTTCATGTAAGAAAGGTAACGACAAGCAAGAATGTCTCGAACTGGGACATTGGGTAGTCTACCTTGGGTACGCAAGGGGTTTATTAGTTGAGATCTGACATCACGATACTCCACGCATGTCCAAACGACATGATCAATATCGCGATAACCTTCGCCACAAGCACAATGATTAGTCTCGGAAAGTCCAATTCGAAGGAGATGTGCATCTAACGTGTAGTGATTGGACATGAGTCTGGACATCATACTAATGAAAGCCCTACTCACATCCAGTCCACTGAACCATGCCTTTGTCGATATTTTAGGAATAATTGAATTCATCCACCGACCCAGATCATCTTTATCCCAAAAAGATTGCCAGCTGGCAAGTGTTCTTTGACGAGTCGCGCTATAGAATTCGTTGAAAGCAATCGGTCGCTCATAAATTTCACCTTCAATAGCACCATGTGTGGCAAAACTATTGGCTCTTTCATTGCCTGGAATGGAGCATTGAGCCGGGACCCAAACTATTGTGATTTGATAATTATTATTCAATATGTCGTTCAGACACTGTTTTATTTTGCCCAAGAAAAACGGTTCATTTTTGCCAGCAGCGTTTGACATTTAGGAGGCTGTCACGGATAGTAATATATCTTGAAGGGTTGATTTCCTGTGACATGTGGTTGAAATATACTGTCATAAATCTTGTTTGAAATTGAAGCTCGACTAATTTTTCGAAGTTTCTAATAACCAGGGGATTCAGTACCTCACATCTTATTAGCAGTCGCGATGAAAGCTCCCAAAAGCGATCTTTCAATGAAAGAACTCCCGCCAGAACTTCAAGACTCATTGTATGTGTCGAATGCATGCAGCCTAAGGCAATTCGCAAACAACGATACTGAATTCGCTCAAATTTGATAATATGAGAGTTTTCAGCGGAACGAAAGCAAACGCGTCCATATTCAATTACTGAAAGTATCGTTGTCTGATACAATTTTATTAGATCTTTCGGATGAGCACCTCACCAAGATCCTGTTATTGTATTATTTTGTTATCAGATACCTAATGTGTCCTCCCCACGTGCATTTGGAATCAAACCACACCCCGAGGTATTTGAAAGTCAAAACCTGCGCTATAATTCTTCCCATCATATGAAGCTGAAGCTGTGCGGGATCATGCTTTCTTGAAAAGACGACCAGCTCTGTTTTCTCCGTAGAGAATTCGATACCCAGATGAACAGCCCAAACGGACAATTTATCTAAGGTATCTTGCAATAGTTTTTGTAGCTTTGGGTCCAGTAACTGAAACCACGTCATCATCTGCCAATTGTCTTAGTGTACATGGGAATACTAGACAGCTGTCAATGGCATTCACGTCAATGGCATTCACGTCAATGGCATTCACGTAAAAATTGTAGAGGATCGGACTGAGGCATGAGCCTTGCGGGAGACCCATGTAGCTAATTCTGATTGTTGCCAAATCTCCATGTGAAAAATACATTCATTTCTCTGACAAAAGGCTGTGTAAAAATTTTTTTTATAACCTCTGAAATAACATTAATGGAATCTGAATCAAATGCTCCTTTAATGTCTAAAAATACAGATTCCATTTGTTGTTTTTGATCGAAGGCAATTTGGATGTCAGACGAAAGTAATGCTAGGCAATCATTCGTTCCTTTATTTCTTCGGAAGCCAAACTGAGTAACTGACAACAACCCGTTCGTCTCGACCCAAGTGTCGAGACGTCGAACAATAATTTTTTCGAACAATTTTCTGATGCAGGACAACATTGCAATGGGTCTATATGAGTTGTGATTGGAAGCTGGTTTCCCCGGATTTTGAATGGCGATAACTTTCACTTGCCTCCAGTCAGGTGGAACAATATTTTGATCAAGAAACTTGTTGAACAATTCCAACAAACGTCTTTTTGCAAGGTCGGGCAGATTCTTCACCAAGTTGAATTTAATTCTGTCTAATCCAGGAGCGTTATTGTTACAAGACATGAGTGCTTAGGAAAATTCCATAATTGAAAAGGGACTATCAATAGAACCATTCTTTGGAGAAGACTCCCAAGTAATGTTCTGCGTAGGAACAGAATCTGGACAAACTTTCCTCGCAAAATCAAATATCCATCGGTTCGAGTATTCCTCACTCTCATTTCCTACGTTACAATTCCTCATTCGTCTGGCCGTATTCCAAAGAGTGCTCATTGAGGTTTTTCTTGACAAACCTTCGACAAAATGTCTCCAATAGCTGCATTTCTTGGTCCGAAGTATGTTCTTGTACTTGATTTCTAAAATCTAGAATTTTTCAAAATTCTGAGGAGTTTCTCCTTCTTGTTTTAAAAACGTCTTGAAAGCATTTTGTTTCGCGTGTTTTGCATCTGAGCACTCTTTGTCCCACCAAGGGTTTGTAGGCCTTCTGTTAGACGATGGGCCAAGGAATTGTTTGGTTTGGGCTTGTTCTGCGGCCTCCGTAATCGAACAAACGAGGGAGTAATATTCTTCAAGTGGGGGGGGGGGGGAGCTCTTCCATTGAGTTCAAGGTACTTGAGATACTACTTTGGTATTTAATCCAGTCAACATTTTTTTTCAAATCATATGGAATATTAACTGAATTAGCAATGCCTTTGTTACTGCTAATTGAGATGATGATTGATAAATGATCGCTACCGTGTAAATCAGGAAATACTTTCCAGGTGCAATCTAGTCGAATTGAAGTCGAGCAAAGAGATAAATCTAATGCACTTTGACGTGCAGGAGGTCTTGGGATCCGTGTCATGTTACCCATATTTAATACTGTCATGCTAAAATTATCGCAAATATTATATATTAAAGATGATCTGTTATCATTGTAAACGGAACCCCACATCATTTCGTGCGAATTGAAATCTCCTAAAATCAAACGTGGAGCAGGAAGGGCTTCGACAATTTCATTAAGCTGTCGTTGCAATGCAAATGTCCTATCCTTTAATGTTTATTTGACAAGCAACAACTTCTATACTAGAAGTCGAAGGAATGTTTAATCTATAAAATAATATACCAAACATAATTTCCAAAGAATAAGTTTCATTTTCAATGCAACTGCTCGTTACACAAACATGGATCTTTGAAAATATTCTGAACATGGAAAAAGATAATACTATGTATTGTAGAATTGATCGTTTAGGTTTTTGTAGATTATGCAGTTTTATGGTAAAACACGTATTCACATGCCGGAAATTTTCACACGCCTCTGAATTAACGTATTTTTATGATTGTAAAACAATTTGTTTAAAAATAAGAGTATATTCTTTTCAATGAGAGTCATCGAAATGGTGTCAAAAAGTATGTATGAGGTAACTTTCAAACTTACTTACAATTTTTCAGCTGATTTTGGTCAAATTGATATTTGTATGAATACCAAAAATCTTGTTCAATATTTTCCAATATACCATCGCTGGTAACAGCAAATACAAGTAACAGTGGCTTGAATAGAAAATGGTTCCGGCAACATAATGTTTTATATTATTCAAACAACAGGAAACATGAATATGTGATTATTTCCGAAATAAATGCTAAACGTTTTGTTTTTTTTTTTCATAGCACTAGTTGAATTAAAAAACAACACAGTATAGTCATTCATCTTAGCGGATCCGTCTTTTGTGATACGCACTGTAGGTGTTATTTTTGGTCAGCAAGGTGATGATCACCAGGTGACTCACGTTGGCTTACAAACCAAATTTCGCATGTTCGAGCCCCTACCAGGAAGGATTCTTATTGTCAGTAGGATCGTAGTTCTAGCCATACAATGATTCTGTACGCTATGAATTAACTGCGAAGTCTGTTGAAACAGAAAGGAAAAATTCCCACAAAAGGAACATGCAAAATATCTTGTCAGAAGCACCAATTATTTAAGTAGAACTAACAATCACCCCGATTCTGCAATCCGACGGATTTGTGATACGAACGAATCTACACTTTCGTTCGAGTTCGAATTTTGCATTCTTTATTTTGTTCGAGTTGTATGATTCTATCGACTCTCGTTCGGGAACACTTGAAATTTCGAACATCAACCATCAAAGCTGTCAACACTACTTACACGTTCTATATTATTGATATTATTATTTTTCTTAGTAAATGAAATCGTCACACTTGTATAAACAAATTAGAACGATTCTAAACCGAACATAAGTAATACGTACGCAAGTCGATCGAGTAATGTTCGAAAATTTAACAACTCGAACGGAATGCAGAATAGAAATTGCACATTCGATCGGAATTTTTCGAATCGATCGACATACAGTATAGGGGTGATTGTCTGTTCGAAGTTATTGCATCAGTTTTCGAATGTTGAAATAACTGGAAACCATCATGTTTTTTTTTCTGGAAAGGGAATCAGAAAATTTGTTCCAAAGACAGGCAAAAGTTGTAGAACGCAATGGACAGCACGCTGAAGAAAACTCATCGTTTAATTTTATTTCATTTATTTGAAAAATGCACCTGTTTTAATCCATCTAGTTGAGTAATGACACCAATTTGTCTAGTTGCAGGCTTGGCCACTATTGCCCGCATAGCGTTTTGGCTACCTGGGCAGCCATGGCCACCAGAAGGCTACCAAAATTGATTCAGTTACGGTTGTCAAATCCAATTTGACAAAACAAAGTCGCCTGTATCCAAGTTAGCCGAGCGTTTTCATCTTCTCACCTTCGCTGAAAATGTCAAAGATTTCAATGTGGAAAAATCCTGGTGGATACGGTTGTATCGTTTGAGTTGTATTCCTGGCAGCGGTGAGGCAGCCGGTCACCAGAATGTCTGCCAGCCATATTTTTCCAGCTGGCAGCGTTTAGTCAGCCGTCTGGCAGCCATGCGTATGCGGGTGCCGGTACTGCTCGTGTCAATGCTGCTTACGGGAATGTTATTTCAATCATAGCAATCTTGTAAAAAAAAACGTTTGATACGATGCTGCGGATTGCTTAAAAATAATGAATCCAATTCTGATAAAAAAAAAACTCAAACTAAAACGCTTCGTAAAATGCTTCAAATGGTAGGAAAACTTATCAAATCGAACCAGTGGACTCAGAAGAAATGGTTCATTTCGGCATATTCCAACAAAATTTTAAGAGTGGGCGGAAGTTTCTCTGTTTCATATGAGTCAATCAACGTTTTAAATCTAATTAAATAGTGTCATTTATTCAGGAATCATAATACAGAAAAAAACAACTAATCATGACTTCCACTGGGTTTTCACTTCATTAGCATCGATCCAAGTAAAACCAGTGCGGCACCCATTACGCGAATGTTAACTTCGGCGAATGCTGCCCCATCCTCGGCATCTCGCTCGGAGCGCATTCTGGGAACGAGGCCGAACTTCTCGAAAAGTCCGTTGCGATCGGCAACCGGCTCCAATCCCTTGTTGTTTTCGGCTCCGTACACTAGCACAGCGATGTCCCCGATCGAATCTGCGTCCTCGGCTTGTAGGGCAAACGCTTGAACCTTCTGGATTCCCTGCTCAACGATGTCCAGTTCGCGAAGCTTGTTAATTTCACTGAAACAAAGAAATTAAGTTTTACAATTCCAATTTACCCACTGCATGCCTAATCAACAGATTGGTATCAGATCAATTCACTAAACTGGTAAATCCACTTTGCATCAGAAGAAAAACCTGCACCCAGGCGAAAGAAAAACGCTTACCTTCGTTCTGTTCCCAGGCAACGAGCCAACGTGGCAAACAAATTTCCTTTGATCTGGAATCCGGTGCAAAGTTCGTCGCTTGATTTGCTTCGGAAGTGGATCGCCGGAACAGTGATGGCATCTTCGGTTTGCTGAAGAGGGCTCGCGGCTATGGCCACGGCCAGGCACAGCAGGGCGAGGGCTCCAATCTTGCAGAAGAAAACTTTTTGCATCTTGATGGCTTGAAGACAAAGCTACGAATGAGGAAAATTTTTCCACCGGTCGTGATCACCGGTAACTGCGATTGGTATTTCATCGGCGGGAAAGTTCGAGTTCAGTTCAGTGATTTCACTATTAAGGTAGGCGGGAAGCGGGTTTCACGCAGTACACTGTTAAAAATAGACAAAAAGTGCAAAAAAATCGCATTTTCGTACAGAACAGAGGGATTCCATCATTTAAGTTTAATGTCATATCCATACTCACTAAACTAAGATTACTTTCATGCATTTGATGTTTTAATTTTGGTTGATTGTAGTTGTATGCGCTTAATATATTTATTTCACGTAAAAATTGTGCAATCCGTTTGAAACCAAAAATGTATTCAAATGAAAAAAAAAACAAATTCATATCTTCGTTTCAAATTTGCTACATTTTGTTAATATATTTGTGAATGGTTTGATGAGATTCAAGACATTGTTTAAAATTTATCGCAGAATGAAAAAAAATACATTTTCATTCTATAAAATCATCGAATCAAACAATAATGGCGCGAGTAAGTTTATGTTCATCAATCAACGATTGTTAATATGATAAATTTGTCAGCTATGCTATCACCGTAAACGTACTCTTGAAATAGAGCGAGTAATAATATTTTTGAGTCAATTATTTGTTGTAAGATTGAATTGTGTTATTTATTTTATGTCATATAAAAGCATATTTCGTGTTGTACATCCACACTTCCCTGTAGGAAATCTTTCGTTTTTCTGCATAGACAAGTAATAAAATTGCTGAGATACCGACTTTTGATCGGAGCTCCGGTGACCCCTAGTGTTATATGCCATTCGACTCAGCTCGACGAGGTCGGAAAATATCTGTGTGTGCTATTTTTAAAGGTGTTTTTCTCCGCACAATTTTCTCAGAGCTGACAGAACCGATTTTATCAAACTTAGGCTCATTCGATAGGTACCATTGGATTGCGAATCAAGTTCGAAGATCAATTGGCTGTCATTTCTGGTTCCGGAGATATATTGGTATAAGTGACGTAAGCGACAAATCGATTTTTTTCTCTCCGCACAAGTTTCTCGGAGATTACTGAGCCGATTTCTACAAGCTTAAACTCGTTTGAAAGCTACTATTAGGTTGTGAATCATGTTTGAATAATCGTTGGTTTTCTTCTTGTTCCGGACATGTATTAGTATAAGTGACGTTACCAACAAAACACGTTTTTTCATCCGTATTTTTTTAGAAAGTAACCAATGAACAAGTTTAAATGTTTCATTGCTGATACTTTTGGTTTAGAGGTTGTTGTCGAATATGCGACGTAAACGATGAGTCTTGCTTTTCTAAAGTAACTGAAACAATCTGAACGAATTTATACTAAAAATCAGCCCAAATTCGTGTCAATCATTATTCTCTAGAAAAAAGGTTTTAATGAGACTGTTCAAGTGACAAGATAAAGGCATTATCACACCACTAGGTGGATTAAGAAGTGGTTTTATACGAAGTGTTCGCTCATCGGAACTTTTTTTATGAAGGTTTTTTCAAACAACGAAATTACAAATCTACTTAATAAAAACCCCTTCTTTATCCACCTAGTGGTAAGATAATGTTTTTCTCTTGCCATTTAAATAGTTTTATTCCAACATTTGTAAAATTCTATCCTCGACCATCAGTATTGTGAGCTTATGTAAAAACCTAATAGTAGCTTACGAACCAGTCTACGTCGTTTGAAATCGACTCTACTACATGGAATGAGAAGTCTTGGGCCTAACAAAGAAAAAGTCGATTTTTTACCGTGAAAACTTTTTTATTCTTCAGTATAATCTTTGTCCAGAGCGATACACCAGATCCATAGGTCCCCCAAAATTTAGATGCCCTTTAAAAAAAAAGATTTGTCAAGGCCCTCAAAATACACTTCCGTTTCTGCAATGACCTCAACATTCGACGAAAATTTCTTTACCTAGAGAAACCTTTTCAAGGTTGGAAATAGATAATAATGGCTGGTGGCCAGGTCTGAAGAATACGGGGGAATGTGGACCAATCCATAGTATCATTTCCGATATATATTAGTACATTAAAAAACACTTGGATTTTTTGGTTACGTCACCTATAAGATTACATCTTGCGAACCGGAATCGCTCGCCATAACTCTTCCAAATTTGATTGACATTGTTAGCTTTCAAATAAGTCTACGTTGATTGAATGTTTATCTTCGAGAAATTTCAGCCTATGATCAAATGTGCGGTTAGTTGAGCCTGGGAAAATTGAGCCGGTAAAAAACACCGCGTCACTTATACCATTATATCTGCGGAACCAAAAGTGACAGCAATTTGATCTTCGAACTTGATTCAATAGTAGCTTTCAAACGAGCCTACACACTAAGAAAAATTTACATCTTTATAGATGCACATAAATGGAGCGTCGCGATTCACTTACATTCACAATTCAAAGCATGTAAAGATGAGTCATATCAGTAACTTCACAGTTAATGTAGCTTAAACTTACACCGATACGGACGCAAAATTTATTTTTACATGTTAGGAGATGTTATATTGTGTCATCGCCGAAGAACTTACGGCATGCTTGAATTAACGTTAAGCGTAAATTTCATTCTTTCTAAGAGTGTAGGCTTGTTTATATCGGTTTTAACATCTGTGAGAGAATTGAGCGTTAATAACGCGTTTTGTCGGTTACGTCACTTATACCATTACATTTCCGAAATCAGAAACGACAGCCATTTGATATTCGAACTTAATCAATGGCCCAATAGTAGCTTTTAAACGAGCCTAAGTTGGTTGAAAACGGTTCAGCTAGAGGGTCTATAACCAGAGTGACGATTTCTTATCCGTAATGTTGGCAACAATTCAAAACATTTAATCCTAAATGTTTGCAGTTTCATTAACTTTACATTGTAATTGATAGGTCGTTTGCTCGTTTAGAATAGGAAGCTGTCATTCCAAATGAACAGCTGTCGTCACTCTGATTATAGTCATAGTGTAAGAAATTGAGTGGTAAAATATGTTTGAAAAGTACATACATAGGTATACATTTTCCGATGTCGCCGAGCTGAGTCGAATGGTATACAACTCTATGGGTCTCCGAGGCTCCGTTCGAATATCGATTTCCTAGCAATTCTAATACCTTTCTATAAAGTAAGGCTAACAGGTTTATGCTTGAAATGAAACCCTAAATGCTATTGCAACATTTATGAAACAGATTTAACTAATAGGTGTCGGAAAACGATGTTTGAAGTCGTCATCATGCTGGTTTGAAAAATAAAAGTAGAAAAAAAAGTTGGAAGTCGTTTTATAATTTATAAACGGCCACTTTCGGTATATCGATAGTTCGACAAATATTATATGAAAAACAATTATGGAAGTAATTTCAATTCCCAAAATTTTAAAATCTGGTTCCAATATTTGATATCTCATAAAATCTTTTATAAACTAGGTATTTTGGGAACGCATTTTAGTAGTAGATGCCAAAATGTTCAAAATCCTAGACGGCGATTTCGGGTTTGTAATTTTTCTTTTAAAATTTTGAGAATTTCGGAACGGATTAAAAGAGTAGATGCCGGGAAAATGATATAATTTCCAATCCAAGTCCGATCTCTCGACGTTACATAACAGCATTGATAATTTCGAAGTAAATTTTAAGTACAGATGCTGAAAACGTTGTTTCAACATTGTTAGCTTTCTAATAAGTCTACGTTTATTGAAAGTTTATCTTCGAGAAATTTCCGCCAATGATAAAATGTGCGGTTAGTTGAGTCTGAGAAAATTGAGCGGTTAAAGGTTTATGACAACTCTTTGAAATTCTTCAAAGCGGTTCCACTAGACCGACTGTCTAACCATAACTGAATGTCGTGAATACGAATAAAACTGACACGATTTCTTTACACTTTCGAATTCGAATTGATAGTTGATCGATTGTGTGAAGATATGTGCCTGACTACCTCAAAATCGTCGTCCTTGCGCGAAAAAGCCAAGCAAAAAGAAAGAGTTTTCTGCGTTGTTATCAAAGTTTGAGAAAATTTAATATTTGAGTTGTTTGTGATTATCTTACACTGTTCAAAATATTATCCTAAATTCCTGATCATATTTTTGATGAAATAGTGAAAGAATTATGTTGCTGCCATTAATACAAGTCGAGATAACAGTTCGGCTGAAAAGTTCGTATCGTTTAATAGAAACACATTTTTTTTGCCAAAACTCGTTTTTATTATTCAACATAATTGCCATCAGAGGTGATACAGCGATTATAGCGATCTTCCAATTTTTTTAAACCATTTTTGTAGTACGATTTGTCCTTTGCCTCAAAATAGGCCTCAGTTTCAGCGATTACCTCTTCATTGCTTCTAAATTTTTTACCAGAGAGCATTCTCTTGAGGTCTGAGAACAGGAAAAAGTCACTGGGGGCCAAATTTGGAGAATACGGTGGATGAGGGAGCAATTCGAAGCCCAATTCGTTCAATTTCAGCATGGTTTTCATCGACTTGTGACACGGTGCATTGTCTTGATGAAACAAAACTTTTTTCTTCTTCAAATGAGGCCGTTTTTTTGAAATTTCGTCCTTCAAACGCTCTAATAACGCTATATAATAGTCATTGTTGATGGTTTTTCCCTTTTCAAGGTAGTCGATGAAAATTATACCATGCGAATCCCAAAATACAGAAGCCATAACCTTACCGGCCGATTGTTGAGTCTTTCCACGCTTTGGGTTCGGTTCATCGCATGCAGTCCACTCAGATGACTGTCGATTGGACTCCGGAGTGAAGTGATGGAGCCATGTTTCGTCCATTGTTATATATCGACGAAAAAATCGGTTTTATTTCGATATAACAGCTCCAAACACTGCTCAGAATCATCAATTCGTTGTTGTTTTTGATCGATTGTGAGCTCACGCGGCAACCATTTTGCACAAAGCTTTCTCATATCCAAATATTCGTGAATAATATGTCCAATACGTTCCTTTGATATCTTTAGGGTGTCAGCTATCTCGATCAACTTCACTTTACGGTCATTGAAAATCATTTTGTGGAATTTTTTTACGTTTTCATCGGTAACAGCCTCTTTTGGACGTCCACTGCGTTCATCGTCTTCGGTGCTCATATGACCAGTACGAAATTTTGCAAACCACTTACGAATTGTTGCTTCGCCCGGTGCAGAGTCTGGATAACACTCATCAAGCCATTTTTTGGTATCGGCGGCACTTTTTTTCATCAAAAAGTAGTGTTTCATCAACACACGAAATTCTTTTTTTTCCATTTTTTTTTTCACAATAACAAAAGTAGCTTCACTCAAAATGCAATATCTCACAAACTAATAATCAGACAGCTGTCTAATTTATACACGTATCTTTTGAAGGTTGGTACTAACTGAAAATGGTATGGATTCGAACTTTTCAGCCGATCTGTTATTCACGATTAAGTTCTGCCCATTCTTCCATATGTCTAATTTTAAAAAGGCACCCCATAGTAAAGTAAGTCGTATCCACGACAAAACCTTTTTTAACTTATCTAGTGGTGTAATGATGCCAATCTCATATTACTTATATTTTCAAAAAAAATCACTACAAGATTTCGTAAAGATATTTTTTTCCAAACGCGAATAAAAAATCAAATACATTCTTTGGGTATAAACTACCATAACCTTTTCAATTTGTGAACAGTTATGTCAAGTTAATATAGATTCGAATATGGCAATCCTGCACGCAATTTAAAATTGTACAAAGCACGCTGTGTGCTAGACAGCGGTGTTTTCTTCTTCCGTACCAGCACATATCGATGCATACCGATTTCGAATCATTTTGTATAAAAGTTTCCCTATAATTTTGGAACCGGAAGTCGGATCCGGATGATATTGCATAGTAACTTTTAAGACGCTGAAAATCGGTTGACCCGTTACTGAGAAATATAAGTGAGTTCCGCTTTTATAAGTTTTCTTCATTATTACTAGAGCGTTCGGAAGCGAAAACCGAGGACTAGTAGTCCTAAAGTAGATTTATATATCCACTATTGAATAATTGATACATATAAATCCATACTGCGGTAATTGGTAGCCGAGTGCAAATTACAGTCGGAGCGTATAAAATTTTGTACGCGTGGCATATTGCGTCATTTGAAAAATAAAGTAGTTATGAATTATATCGTTTGAAGGTTTAAGTCTCATGTAAAATTCATAATTTTTTTCTGTGTGGTTATTGCATACTACAGAAAATTTTATAAAAATTACTCACCATATTTTTTTATCCCTTTATGGGCTTCCGAAGGGTTGAGGTTACAAGGCTCCACGCTTTCCATAACGGACGAACTAGGCTATGGTGCACAAATGAACACCAGCAACGAAGGAGGAAACCCTCTTAACCCAAGCGACAGATTCCTTTACGGTTGCCAATTTGCAACAGACGATACGAGTATCTTTTACTGCACGTTCACCAAAAAAATGTATCACTTCAAGTCCTTTGAGAAATCTATAATTGAATTAGTTGACGAAATTATAAGCGAGATCGATAGTAAAAATATAGTTGGTGCATTATTTTTAGACCTTAAAAAAGCTTTCGACACATTAGATCATACTATACTTTTGGGCAAACTCGATTGCTATGGGATCAGGGGCATTGCTAATTCAATTATCCGTAGTTACTTGACTAACAGAAAACAATTTGTATCCATCGAAAGTGACAGTAGCAACCTTGCTCCAATAAACATTGGTGTTCCACAGGGAAGTAATATTGGTCCACTATTGTTTCTTTTATATATTAATGATATAGGTAATTTACATCTTAAAGGAACTCCACGACTATTCGCCGACGACACAGCTCTGTTCTATCCTGACAGTGACATGAATGCTATTATTAACTCAATGGAAAGTGATTTAAGAACTCTTGATCAATATTTCAATGCGAACTTATTATCATTAAATGCCACAAAGACTAAGTATATGATTTTCCGTTCCACAAGGAAAATTATACCAACGCATAATCATCCCCAGCTTGGACACAATATTATTGAAAAAGTTGACTATTTCAAGTATCTGGGCATATATTTCGACCCCACATTAACCTGGGCTCACCACATAAAGTTTGTTGCCAAGCACGTGGCGTCGTACTGCGGTGTTTTATGGAGAGTCAAGTCCTTTGTTCCCCAGCGTGTGCTGTTAAATTTTTATTTTGCTTACATCCATTCACAGCTCAACTACTTGGTATCGGTGTGGGGGCGAGCCGCTAGTTCTTATCTGAAGAAACTCCAAACTCTACAAAAGAGATGCCTAAAAATCATTTTCAATAAACCCTTACTATTCTCGAGTCTATTGTTATACTCTGACAGAAACCATAATGTTTTACCAATAACATACTTATGTGATGTCCAAACGTTGCTATTCATCCATGATAATTTGTATAAATCCACAGTACATCATAACCTACAGTTCCCAACTATATCCCATTCTAGAACAACACGCCGTAGTAACAATTTGTTTCGTGTTCGAGCAGCTACAAGCCTTGGTCAAAGGCGGATCCTTTTTGTTGGTCCAACTAAATATAATGCACTTCCGCCTGACATACGAGGAATAAGCAATCGTGCCACATTTGCGGCTAGACTAAAGTACCATTTTAAGCACAGACTGAACAAGATATTAAGCTAATTTAGTTTTTTGTTTTATAATGTAATGTATTTATCGTCAATATTAATAACTAATTACCTAAAATATTTGTACTTTCTTTCCAACATAGCGTAGTGATTAAATTGTGGATCCCTTAAAAGGAAATCTTTTCCACTGGGATTCCACTTTAATAAATTGCACATGAAACCATGAATAAATAGAATCTCAGCGGACTTTGTATCAAAATTAAATTTGTATTTCTAGTATTATTATAGCCAGTGTCTATTTGTTTCTTGTTTTTCCGCTGAGACTAGTTGCGTCCACTACCAGGGGGCTTCAAATTGAAGCTTTTTGGTGTGGGGGAGTGTGGTGGGCAAAAAAAAAAAATCTATTGAGTATTTTATTAATCGTTGTTCCCTGCTGAGAGTGATGAAGTTAAAGTAAGAAAGAAATTAGGTATTGTGGAAAGGGAAATTACAAAGTATTCTGCAATCGACAACATTGCTGACTGCAACAAGAATTACATGTATTTCGTATAGAAATACTAGGTGTTATTGTATGGAATGGTCCACATGCACCGTACTATTCCAGAAACACACATCTCACAATTTCAGTTAGAAGGTGACATCTGTGTCAAAGTTGGAGAAACTCAAACCTTCCTCGATCTGATTTACACCTGTTCGAATCAGTTTTGCCGTCATTGCAATGTGTCATAACATCAGCGCCGGCACCTAACCGGATCGGAAAGATTTGAAAGTTCCTTCACGGTTCATAAAATGTCAGTTTACTCTATTATTCCTGGCAATAATAGTCCTTCTTTTCGAATTAAATTCACCTGCTCAGGACGAATGTGATATATTAATATTCACCCCAACTGCATCAAGTTACTCCAAATTGGTGACGAATTCCTGGCATAAGAATGCTTGAAATCACCTAATGGATTATTGTCTATTTCAAGCACTATTAGTCATATCCACTTCCTGATTTACCTAGAAAACAAAACAATTCTCAATTTTTACATTCATAAACAAACGACAGATTTCGGTATGGTCTGACTGTATCCAACTTCTTTATCGTATGAGAAGTGTAAATTGACTCCCACCCCCATCCGTCCAGCGGAGGTACGCGCCCTGTAGCTCATGAACCAAAGTCTCGGGAATTTCAAATTATTTGTAGTTATCGCATACTACAGAATATTTTATAAAAATGCCGACCATATTTCCGATGATGTAAAAAAAAATTGTTGATGCGTTGAATACAAAAAGAGATATTCGCGACTAAGGTCTACCAATTCTTGTACGGTGTAAATTTTGAAAAGGCGCCCCACAGTAAAGAAAGTATTCACGACAAAAAAATTATAAAGTTCAATATATGTACTTTTATCTGTAAAAAAAATTATTTAAAAATATTGTTTAAACAATAAGTGAATTTTTTTATAAATAACACGCCTCATGGAGGAATCTGGCCCTAACAATAACTTCGCTTACATTTGAAGATTCTCGTGTTTTCAAAATCTCACTTTTGCTCCGAATGACCAATTATAACGACGCTAACTGATATGTCGTTTCCTGATTCAATACCAATTCAATACTTCATTTCTGTTAAGAAAAGCCAATAAGCCTACACAGCGTCCTAGATTTATAGCAGGCAAAATAAGACACTGGCCCTTATTACCGTTCTTACTTTCACTTTCACTTGATGTTACCTCTTTACCGGTATCATGCTCAGTGAAGTAATTACTGTAGTGAAAAAAATTATTTTTTTCAACAAATTTTTGGTGATTTGATGTTCGTAATAACAACAAGCTCATTTATGTAATTACTTTTTTCTCTGAAGCGACTTTCGTGATAAAGATCTACATTCACTTCACTTGGTTTTCACCGTGAAGTGATACCGATGATAAGGTAAATATCACTTCACTTGGGTTTCACCGTTTCACCGTGTAGTGATATACGTAATAACGGCCACTGCTTGCTATTGATTCAAATTTCAGTCGTGTAAAATTGAACATAAAAAGTATTGACCGAAACGAAATTCACTGAGCTGGAAGTGTTCAAAACCTGATCAATTTTCTGTAAATCCATAAATAACTACACGGAACGACCGAAATCAGCATTTTCGCGAAAAATTTAGTTGATTTGCTGATTTTAGTTAGTTATTTTTTGAGACAACTAAAAAAATCTTACTTTTGCTGAATTAGATTTTTTATTCTCATTCCCTTAATAATAATAAAATATTTGTTGAAATGACTATTTTTTTTAGTTGAATTCACAAATTAAACGTACTGTCATTTCTTAGCTAAGGCACACTTCATATCCAGTCAACTAATTTTTTAGTTGAATTAAAGAAATATAATGTTGTTTTCAACCAATATGAATGGTTGAATTGGCTTCTGCAATCTGCAGCTATATGGCGCCCTGTCACCGAAACGGTAACACCTTAATGACTACTAGCCACTAGATGGCACACTACTGCCGAAAAAAATTCAGACGCGGTTGTCTTTTCTATATTGGCAGGTATAAATACGATGTTGTGTTGGAGAAAAAGACATAAACGAAACGTAAACATCTTTTTGAATTTTTTTTCTTCTAAATCACTGTTTTCTTCATTCTCACTGAAAACTTTGAGCACTCGGAAAATAAAAACCGAATACAAATAGTACACCGGACGGCGCAGCTCGGAAGGTTTGAAGATACAAAAAAACTTCATCACAATTAGAGTGAAACATTCGAAATTCACTTCACTGTTCCGCGTAAAAACATTATTACGCACAATCGCTTCAAGTGCGCACAAATTCTGAATAAATACGATTTCTACTAACAGTTTACGACATTTTTACATATCGGTTTAGAAATTTAAATAAAGATATATCGAACACATGCGAAAAACATCAAAACAATGTTCAAGCAGTTTCAATAAGACTGTCCTTTTTAGCTTTTTAATGGATTGTTTTGCTTTGACACTTCTCATGAGTTTTTGGCTAATAAACTTGTTAATAATACCCATTTCAGTTTTAGTTTTTTTGTGCTGTCCTTCAGTAATGATGGTAATAGATAAATAGAAAGAAATTTTCTGATTTTAATAACAAAATTAGTTGTCAATGAGAATTTCGTGTTGGAGTGAAATATTGCTGGTTTGAGTCCAGGATATTCACCAACTAAACACATTCTCTAAAACTAAGAGTTTTTTCAGCAAAGTAAATTCTCAATTTTAACTAATTTTATAGTTATTTTGGAAATTTTGTTGTTAAAATCAACTAATTCAAAAACAGTAATACGATTTAGGCGCCGAGCTAATTTCGGTCGTTCCGTGTAATAAGTTTGAACCCATGGACCATTAAATGATTGACACATTCGAACTATTTTTTAATCTCAATTGTTAGAAAATATGGTTGTATTATAAAAACAACATAACAGGTACCGCTGCATCCGCGACATATGGACCTGCGTAGATGATGGAAGCGGTGAAGCGGACGAAGAGGCTACCACATCAACAATTCGTTACAGAGAAGCTACCTAAACAATTGATTGTGTCTATCGAGAACCTTCACTGCCAGACCACTTTAGCGGAGCATCCCCAACCTGAAGCATGATTTCAAACAATCAAACGCCCGCCCACCCGAACGATATGAGCGATTCTCCGTTTGATGAGGTCGATGAAGTGTCTTTCGGTACTTCATCAAACTCTATGGACGGACCCAACCACTCATCCAGCACTCACAGGTCAACGATGTGCGGTGAAGTACTGTATCAATTTCAAAACCTCATACCGCAGTCATAGAGTGTGTGGGCTTCTGGTGTTGAGGTTTTGCAAATTAATATTTTTCCAATTAAGTACATATTTGCATTAATGTGGAGCTGACACATATTGGTTGCAATTAAGTATGATTTTTTCATTTTAGTTTATCAATGATCAGTTTAGCACATCGGATTGAGGGTTTTGAATTGATAAATAAATTATTTGTTAAATATATAAATAAGCAGTGAATATCAAAAACCAATGATATTGTCTCCGACCTCTCGAACAACTGGAAACTCTTGAATGGTCTTTGAAAATAATTTATTTGAAAAAATATCATACATTTACCCACTGGCTCGAGCAATTAGTTTGGAAGTGGAACGATGTTCAAAATTTATAGTTACTACATCCATTCCCAGACCATGATTCACTGCGGTTCCATAAATATGTTCTCACTCGTCAAATACCGAACTTCCAGCATCGAGCTGACACGTAATTCATAAGTGTCACTTGTGAATGTTTCATGCATTCGTTAGCGGCGGCGGTGGATCAACACAAACGGACAGACAGGGCGGTTGAATATTTTGTCTGCAATTTTCGAATATCCATCTCTTGGTTCCGTAATGGGGCGGTTGGCACTTTCCATCGGCATCTGTAAGTACGCGCACTTCGTGAAGACCACATTTCTCAGGTTCAGGAAATTCTCCTATCGCTTTCGAAACAGTCACTTCTGCAAGGAACTTCGCTTGGTGAAAATGTCATCTTGATGTGCCATATGCTGCACTGCTGCCGACCGGTACGAGCAATTATAATTAGTTTTATTTATGAGCATTGCCATTGGCAATTATTTTAAACTTCGCACTTCTCTTAGTTTGCAGCTCAAAAAATAAAAAAAATAACAGCCCAAAGAATAGTCCTGCTTTTTGTACACACGTCAAAATTGAAATGATTCTTCAGCCACTTGGTGAAGTCAATTCGGAGTTGAGTTTTTATTTTTTGTTTGTCTCTCCGCCTTTCGGTATTTTTATTTATGGCGATTCGCATGCAGTGCAGCCCTGCATGAATGAATTTCTGGGGAATCCTGGTTCGGTTGGAATTTTTATTAGCTCCATGCTACGTCGCTTCATGCGCGCGAGAAAACGGCACGCATCGGTAAACTTGATTCTGGACCGCCTTCCAATTCCGATACGGCTCGATCTGGAAGACACATGTTCCGCTAAATGACAACATTGCCTCCCGGCGTACGGACAACACTGTGCACAAACATTTATCGGTACGACTGTTCTTAGCTTCAACCAATTTCCTCTGACACTGGTTCAGACTCTCGCGGTGGACTGGGATGTTGAGAGGTTTTGGTTAAGACATTTTTGAATATTTCAATGTATTAGTTTTTATTCAATTGCAGGACTATTCGTCATTTCCGCTTGACCTATGTTTTCTAATTGCCAACAATACCATTTGTTTGAAACCAATTTCGAATCAAATTCAAACCAAGTTCAAATCAAAAGAGCGGAAATTCAGGTCACTTTCGAACCTGATGCTTATATTGGGTCTACCGTAGTTTCGGGCAACTCTAACTGAAAGTTTCATTAGAATATCTAGTTCGCAGTTTCCCTTGGATTCGTTTTTGGCTTTTCAATCAAAAATATCATCAGGAGAATTGATGACATTTTAACTGAGCCTAGCTGAATTACTTATGTGCTGACAGAAAGTCTTCACAAATTGTTTAGAAGCAGATTTTTCAAGACCACAAAGAACGATTTGCATTATAAAAGTCTATTCGCACTATTCCGGGACGGGACCATCCGGGACGATCCGAGACGTTTTTTTCCTCATCGGCGATGACTGACCTGCCGGCGTGTGCATGTATTGGAATGCCGGATCTGGCATAAAATTCATTTGGTTGCACCGATAAAAATACGTCCCTAATCGTCCCGGATGGTCGCGTCCCGGAAAAGTGCGAATAGACTATAAGTTTACGTTCTTGACTCTCTAGTCTCACCTGTGAGAAGGGCCTAAGCAAAACTTCTGATATGCAGTATTGCAGTATTCTTCAAAACATTTTGTTTCTACTCTTGAAAGAAAACAAATTAGTTAGTATGGGCCTCAACTAGCATGATCTATAAACTGAAACACATTTAAACCTTACTTAGTGAAAAAATTACATCATCGTTCAAAATGACGGTTTGAAATTTCAAATACTCATCACCCTGTGATTTCGGAACCGGAAGTGAGATCCAAATGGAATTCATTAGCAACCTTTGGAACCATAAGTCATCTCTGAGAATACGAAGTGAGTTCTTTTTTGGAGTTTTTGACTTTTATCGTATGTACTTTCGGAAGCAATATTCGGGGCCAGTATTACCGAAGTCGGTTCGTATGGTCAGCAAACTGACGTTACCTACAAATTGGATCATTTAGAAACTCAACATAAAAGATTTTAATTACGTTTTGCCATTCTAATAAAGAAAGACTATGAAATCTCTGTGAAAACCGATTTTTGCACCGTATCCTGGAGGGCCGAGTAACATTATATACACCCAAACCTCCATTTACGTAATAATCGGGACTTCGTAAATTAAATTAGTTTTACATTTGTATGTATATAATTGAATATGTATAATATAATGAATAACTATGAAACAAAAGTTGTTAGTATTTGCAGGACAAGGATGTTCTAAGTCGCATCAATTTCCAAGATGGCGTCTTCCGGCTCATCGATATTCGTTACAAACCATCAGAATATGGGTATTTTCGGAACGGGTTTGATGAGTACATGTTGGAAAACGATATTTGATGTAGTCCTTAATTCCAAGATGGAGTCTTCCGGGTTATTGATATTCCTTGAAAACCCTTACAATATGTGTCGATATTACTCGAACTGCTCGAATACCTTCACAATATGCATATTTTCGGAACGGTTTTCATGTACAGGCATTTACATTTTTGAAGCAGTAGTATAATATCTGCGGCAGATCTAAATTATAGCCGGATTTAGTAAAAAATACTAAAATACCAGTCAAATCAGATTATACAGACTGTTGAAACTGCTGAACAAGTGCCCTACATAGAGCGAAATTCTACGTATACGGAACTAGAGCAGAATTCAGAAATACCTCAAACATCGTTTACGACATCTACTCATCAAACCCGTTTTTGTATGGGTTTTTGAGGAATATTATAGGAGTTTTTTCAAGGAATATTATAAGGTCTTGAGGAATGCCAATATACCGGAAGTCGCCATCTTGGAATTCAGATCCATTTCAAACATCGTTTTACGTCTTTTACTTATCAAATTCGTTACGAAAATACCCATATTGTAAGGGTTTTTGGGGAATATCAATAAACCGGAAGTTGCCATCTTGGAATTCAGAACCACCTCAAACATCGTTTTCCAACATATACCCATCGAACTCGTTCCAAAAATACCCATATTGTAGTAATTTCCATGGAATGCGAATGAGCCGGAAATGATTTTCTTTGTATGCAAAAACCCCGTTTTACGAAGTAGGTTCGTAAGAAAAGTTTGCGTTATTTGGGATTTGGTTCGTAAAAAAAGATGACGTTATTTGGGATTTTATTCGTAAAAAGAGTTACGTAAAAAGAAGTAACGTAAAAAATGTTTACATAAACGGAATTTCGGGTGTACCATCATGTAAGTAACAGAAAAATGCACACGATTTTCACCGTGATGGCTGGATCGATTTCCACAAACTTTCAAGATTCAAATAAATGGTCTCTTGATCTCATAGCCTGCTATTGAATTTTATTCGCCCCGAACTTCCAGATCGTAAGAAACGTGGTAAAATGTAAAAAAAAAAACGGTTTAAATCCACCTAGTGGTGTAATAATGCCTTCCTCATATCAATCATACTATCTATATAATACTGTGGTATTCTTTAAAATAATTTTCTTCGATTTTTTAAGGAATAACTTTGTTTGGCCGTCGGAATCGCTTTGTTTGGCCGTTTACTGATAATGACTACCGATTGGAGCAGTTTTGATGTCAATTTAGATTTTTTTAACGCCTTTTGTTTGAGTGATATCCCTTTAAGTGATATAACATTTAGAACACACTTCACCATATAATTCCGGAGCCAGAAGTCGGATCCGGATGAAATTCAGGAATCAAGTATGGAACTACAGAATCGTTCATTTAAATCTAAGTTTGCGTGAATCGATCAAACCATCGCTGAGAAAAAGTGAGTGAGATCCATTTGGGAAAATTTCCAGTGCCTCCGGAATCGGAAATCAGGACCCATGATAGCCGGAATCAGTTTTTTTTGCCGTCTACTGATAATGAAAATCGAATGGAATGGTTTTGAGGCCAGTTTAGAAAAAAAATTTCAGAGTTTGTTTTACCCATTTAAGTGACTGTATAAAATTTTTAACACATTTTATCCCATGATTCCACAACCGGAAGTCGGATCTAGATGAAATTCCGAAGTTTTGTATAGAATCATCCCGGGTTGGCGGGTCAATGCATAGGGCACTGGTCTCACAAACCAGTTGTCGTATGTTCGAGCCCCGACCTGGAAGGATTCGTAGTGTCAGTAGAATCGTAGCACCAGCCATGCAATGGTTCTGTACACTCCGAATTGGCTGCGAAGTCTGTTGAAACAGAAGGTCAAATTCCACTCCAGGAATGTAATACCAAGGCTTTGCTTTGTATAGAATCATAAGACCATTAATTTAAATCTTATGTTTTAAAAATCAGTCTCGCCATCTTTGAGAAAACTTAGTACATGTTTTATTTTTTTTAACATGTTACCCCATAACTCCGGAACCGGAAGTCCTATCCAAACCAAATTTAAGAATTTTGTATGAGATCACAAGAGCTTTTAATTGCCTCTAAGCTTGTGAAAATCGGTTCAGCAACCTCCGAGAAAAAAAAGTGCAAAAATACGTTACATACAAACATAGACATTTTGCGTACTCGACGAACTGAGTCGAATGGTATGTGACACTCTTCCTAACGGGACTAGGTTCAAAAGTTAGTTTTCGCAGTAATTGCATAGCTTTTCTATATGAGAAAGGCAAAAATTATGTTTATGCGTTATATACAGCAAGGAATATTTACGATCGAATATTTAACACTCTCTCAGGGTAAATCTTGAAAAGGTGCGCCATGGTTATTCATGACAAAATCAATTGATCGGTCTCCTAAAAATTTGAGTGCAATTTTTCGGTTTTTTTTTTGTTGTGAATACGACTTACTTTACTATGGGGCGGCTTTTCAAAATTTACTCTCTGAGAGAGTGATAAGTTTTTGATCGTGAATATCTCTTGTTGTATCTAACGAATCAACATAATTTTTGCTACATGCCATCGGAAATATGATCACAATTTTATGTTAATATTTTTCAGTTGTGTGAAATAATCTCAAATAATTCAAAATTAAACTTTTCTGAAATGTTTGGTATAAATGAGTATCAAAGAGGATAATTCATAAGGCGCGCTTGCCTTTCTCGTATTTTGAAGCTCATAGCTCAGTGATCTGCGAAAGGATTTATAACAGTTCGGCTGAAAAGTTCGTATCGTTTAATAGAAACACACATTTTTTTGCCAAAATTCGTTTTTATTATTCAACATAATTGCCATCAGAGGCGATACAGCGATTATAGCGATCTTCCAACTTTTCGATACCATTTGTGTAGTACGATTTGTCCTTTGCCTCAAAATAGGCCTCAGTTTCAGCGATTACCTCTTCATTGCTTCTAAATTTTTTACCAGCGAGCATTCTCTTGAGGTCTGAGAACAGGAAAAAGTCACTGGGAGCCAAATCTGGAGAATACGGTGGATGAGGGAGCAATTCAACAGCTCCAAACACTGCTCAGAATCATCAATTCGTTGTTGTTTTTGATCGATTGTGAGCTCACGCGGCACCCATTTTGCACAAAGCTTTCTCATATACAAATATTCGTGAATAATATGTCCAACACGTTCCTTTGATATCTTTAGGGTGTCAGCTATCTCGATCAACTTCACTTTACGGTCATTGAAAATCATTTTGTGAATTTTTTTCACGTTTTCATCGGTAACAGCCTCTTTTGGACGTCCACTGCGTTCATCGTCTTCGGTGCTCATATGACCAGTACGAAATTTTGCAAACCACTTACGAATTGTTGATTCGCCCGGTGCAGAGTCTGGATAACACTCATCAAGCCATTTTTTGGTATCGGCGGCACTTTTTTTCATCAAAAAGTAGTGTTTTATGAACACACGAAATTTCTTTTTTTCCATTTTTTTCACAATAACAAAAGTAGCTTCACTCAAAATGCAATATCTCACAAACTAATAATCAGACAGCTGTCAAATTTATACACGTATCTTTTGAAGGTTGGTACTAACAGAAAATGGTATGGATTTAATTCTAGTGGCGCCCTCTCATAGAAACGATACGAACTTTTCAGCCGATCTGTTATAATCTAGTTATCAATAGAATCGAAATTTTGCAATTTAAACGTGTATAGCAACAGTATTGAAGTATTTCAATAGTACACGATTGAAAAACCTGTCTCATTTGACCCATGTCAACACCAGCCAATCAGAACGCGTTTTGAGGAAGAGAACAAAATATTTGCTGCTATACAACAAATCGTTCGAGAAAAATGTTCCGAACAGTGCTTAATATCGTAGTGAGTTCCTCAATTTGCTCCTTCTGAAAGGCAGGAACGAATCCCGTACAGCATCCTGATAGTTTCTTTCAATGAAATCCAAATCCAAAATGAAATAATCGACATTAAAATTCTGTATGCGGCTATTTTTATGGCCGTTAAAACCGCCCATTGGTAAAAAGCTACAAACGAAATCACGTAAAAAGAAACCTTTTAACATAAATTGGATTAGTTTGGATTCTATCGCCACTGCGAGCAAATGTATTGCATGTCGTTCGCAAAGCTAGTTTCGCTTTCGACAAGAGCGATTACGTAACAGCTGCCAGTTGTTTGCATTGGTGAAAAAACAACGAAAAGAGGACAACGTTGGAGAGCATCACACAAAATCAGTCGTTCTAATGGCTCTAAAAGTTCTCTAAAGAACTATTAGGATTTCTTGCTCGCAAATCGAAGGTAAATATCCTCAGTTTAGTGCAAATCTAGAACAATTTGATTGGATTTGTGCACTTTTCGCTTTGTGAAATTCAAAGTAATCGAGTTCAAGTAAAGCCTTCTTTGTTTTTGCGTAAAATGTGAAGAAGGGGAATGCTTGCATAATTCATGCAATTGATCAACTAATTGATATCCGGAAGTGTTAAAGAACATGTCAGTTGTTTTCGTATTCACGACATCCAGTTATGTCTCTGACATTACCCACCCGTCTTTTTTGGCACATTTTACCCTGTTACTCCTGAGCCGAAAGATCGATATGGAAAATATTCAATAACAGACTATGGGACCACGAAACTTTTCATTCGAATCTAAAATTATGAAATTCGGTTCAGCCGTTTCTAGGAAATTTTAAATTCAATAACGACTTATGAGACTATAAGGCCTTTAATTTGAATTTTAGTTCCAGAAAATTGGTTGAGAGGACTCTGAGAAAATCGAGTGCACTTTTTCTTAATATTTCTGCACATTTTACTCTCGAACCGTAAGTCCGATCTGGGTAAAATTCAACAGCAACTTATGACACCAAGAGACCTTTTATTTGACCTTTTTAAGTTTGTGAAAATCGGTTTAGCCATTTCCGAGAAAATCGAATGCACATTTTTGTTACATATACACACATACACACACATACACACACATACAGATACACACAGACATTTGCTCAGTTTGTTGAGATGAGTCGAATGAGAAGCTTAGTTGGTAGAGAATCTCCATGGCAAAGAGTGGATTGTGGGTTCGAGTTATCCTTCTGGGCGATACTTTTTCCCAAATTGTTAGTTTTCTCCGATTTTAATCAATCTTTAATGGATTCCGAATAAAAGTTAGAGAATTACTTGTGATTTTTCTTGTATTTGAGGTTAATTTCAAAGGGCGTAACATGAATGAAACTTTTGAAAAGAGTTTGAAATTTGCTTACTTAAATAATTGTATGGAAAAGGGCCATTACCATAGTATGAACAGCAACATTGTTTCGAGAACATAAGCCAAGTGCCACGTATCATTCGACCCAGTTCGTCGAGCTGAGCAATATATGCGTGTGTGCATGTGTGTATGTGTCAAATAATCTCATTAGGTTTTCTCGGAGATTGCTGAGCCGATCTTGACAAACTATGATTCAAATGAAAGACCTCGTTGTCCCATACAAAATTCCTGAATTTTATTCGGATCCGACTTCTGGCTCCGTAGTTATAGGGTAAAGTGTGTTAAATATTGCACACCGTCACTTAAAGGGACGAAACCAAATCCGTATAAAAATTTCTAAACTATCCTGGTTCTCGGTTTTCGATTAACGAGGGGAGATAATTATCATATGCCCAAAAATGGATCTTATTCATTTTTTTCAGAGATTGCAGAACCGATATTCCTAAATGAAAGGTCTTATAGTCCCATAAAAAAGAAAAGAAAATAAAGTACAAGATTCGGAAAGCAGAAATGTTTTAGTTTTGTAATTAAGTGATTTTATCAGTGAGATAATGGCTGTAAATAATGGCTATCACAGCATGATTTACATAATGCATGTATGTTTTATGTTTTTCTTTTTGGTGCCTGTGGATAAAGCCATCAAAATGGTACTCAAAAAAATTTTTGTTTCGTTTACCATTGTTTAAGTATAGCCTTCCCACATAAACATCACATCAGTGTAATGGTAAGTCTTATCTCAACAGGCTATTTGCAAGGCTGTATATATGGTGAGTAGGATAGTTTATTTTTACGTATATTCTCTGCTCATGTCGTTAGCCTCACGTACGAGACCGTATGAAGGGATAGTGGCGGGCTGGGGTTTGATACGTGCTGCGTAATCCGGTGCCGTGTCTAGTCAATTTTGTCAAAGTAACTATAAAGGTGTGAGTTTTCTTTGCTGTCGTGACTTTCATTGCTGGTTGTGGGGATCGGTTTTTCGAGCGCATGACCTAAATAATTTTTGGGTATTGTGCTTGACGGTGCCCACGAAGATAGTGGTGAGAGCATTCTATCAGAGAAATGTGGCTCAACTTTATAGCGATCAAAGTGTTTGTATTTAACATTTGCTTTTCCAAATCGTGTGTGTGGAGCGGGTCTTGTGCGGTAGTAGAATGTGTGCCCCACGGCTAGCATCTGCTGCCGGAGCATGAGATTCGTTTTCTTCACACGGTGTTTTTAGTGATATCGGAGCGTGCGTAAGACACTTATTGCTCTGACATCGCTACTAAGCAAATATGATTTACAACACCTGAGACAATTAGGTGTGTGTCTCTTTCTGGTAATGTGTTCCGTTGCTGATTCTGGGAGCGGTGCTTGTATCGCGAGGCCTCATTGTGTCTCGCGCGCTCTCGAAAAATGGAACAATCTGCTAGACAAATGACACATCTCTAAGGAGTTAGTGTTCGTAAAAATGTTATTTTACATGTCAAGGGTCACACTACTGGGTAGCTGTCACGGAGTGGACTGTTGTGGTAGTTGTCTCGGAGAGACCCCCGCCCTTATTAGTGTCCACCTTAAACACAAGTGCCTTTTGGCAAGTTTTTGTATGTAATGATCTTCTCTGTTCGTTTGCTCCCTTATAACAGGGTATAGTGTTAGAAAGCACCATTGGCGCTCTTAGATAGCGTTCTTTGATCTTTCTTTTACTTCAAATCGCCATCGCGAAAGGTTGTATTTATCAACGCACGCTACTTTGATTGTAGAATTTCTTAACCAATTTTCCTTTTTTTTCTCGAAAATGGCTACGAACATCACTCCGACACCTGAGCACTCGAATGCTGCAGCTTCTGGCAGCCAAGATTCTGTTGTTTCCGAGATGGAATCTCGAAACGACCAGATTATGGATGTTGGAGGAAGCGGTCCTGAGAGTGCTCAAAATACGAGTGATACTCCATCCAATGCATTGTTTGCTACTGAGAAAAAGCAAAATGTGAACAATGGCAATGGGAAAAATTTCCTGCGAAACCGAAATAAGCGACTTCGCAAGAAAGACTCCTCCGAGAACAGTATTTCTCCATCTGGAGAAGTAGTCCCCGGAAAAACTGATCGTTTTCAAATCCGTATGTTGAACGGAATGTTCAATGAGGAACTGAAAAACGATCTAATTAGAGATCTAAATAAGTGTCTCTTTTCGACGCCACCTTTGTTTTTTATTCCCAGCTTCAAGGGGCATGGGCTCAGATACGGCATCGTCTGGTTCTCCCCGGAGAATCAGGAGAGCAGTGACTGGCTCAAGCACAAGCTGGGACTGATAAACGAACAGGCTGGCGAAAATAGGTTCGTTATAGAACCATACAATTTGCATCAAAATCGGATTAGCCTCTCTGTTCCTTGGGACTCAGAGGAGAGACTGGCTGATGTCGATCTTTTGAAGCGATTGCAACTCCAGAACCCCGAGATTCAGTTTCTTCGATGGAAGATTTTAAAAGCTGGTCCGGTTATTGCAGAAAAGCGCTTGTTTTTCTGCAGTATCGATGACTGCTCTCTTGGTCTTCTTGAGAAGAAGAAATTTTGTATGAATTACGGGTTTCAGAAAATTTTTGTGCGAGCTGTTCATCAGAAAAGGCTCAAACAAAAATAACAACCTATTGATAGGCTTTCAAAGCAGACTGTTCGGTATCTCTCAGAGGTATTGAATTTACTTCTGCTGTAATTTCTGTTTTTTCTAGCAGACTGTTCAGCATCCTGACCGGGTGCAGAATTTACTTCTGCTTTTGTGTCGTCAATTTCCTTTCTCCCTGTTCCAACCCTTACCTTTCCTTACATTCCTTATTTACCTTTCTCCTTTGATACAGGAAAATGATGATATGCAAATTTATGGCTAGGCACAAATCTCCACATAACAAAGGGAACGTGCCATCTGAGCCGATTTGTTCTGATTCCTGATTCCCATACAAAATTCCTGAATTTTATTCGGATCCGACTTCTGGCTCCGGAGTTATAGGGTAAAGTGTGTTAAATATTGCACACCGTCACTTAAAGGGACGAAACCAAATCCGTATAAAAATTTCTAAACTATCCTGGTTCTCGGTTTTCGATTAACGAGGGGAGATAATTATCATATGCCCAAAAATGGATCTTATTCATTTTTTTCAGAGATTGCAGAACCGATATTCCTAAATGAAAGGTCTTATAGTCCCATAAAAAAATTACTGCCTGTTTTTACACCACATCATTACACCTAGGTGGATTAGAACAGGTTTTCAATTTAATATGCAAATCAATTTGCATCGGCTCCGTTTTTGGAACCAATAACAGAAATTTCAATTCTAGCACAAGCGTGAAACAGAACTCGCAACATGGATATCATTTCGGATGGTTTATGACGTTTCATAATTGATGATTCCACAAATGTTTGCCGGTTGTCAACTCACTCACTCTGCTTATGCGTTACAAAAGAAACGCAGCAGCAGTCGCGACACGATATTCCTTCGGGGTGAGCTTTTCTGAATACCGTCCGGATTTGGGTGCATTTTTCCTTCAATACAATCGGGCGGTTTCAATTGTTAAAACCCGAGGGAACTGAGTAGAAAAATACACTGGAAAAATTGTTGAATGATTCATTATTTGAATAGGTTTTGGCACTAAAATGATGCATACTTCAAATAATAACGTCGATTGAACAACTGTTCCGTGAAATCAAATATTTTTGTTCTAATTTTGTGTTGTTGAAGCCAATATTTTACCCGTGTCCGTTCTGCCAATAGTGAAAGATGCTATCGCTACGGTACAATTCGAATTGAAATTGTACACATGACCGTTTGCCATTCCGTAAGGACAGTTCCGGGGCAGACATCGAAACTGCCAGGCATGCTTCAGGGCGAATCGAATTCAGGCAGCAGTCGAGCAGTACAAGGATTATGTGTAGACACACACACGCCTCTTCAGCTGCACAGGCGGAGCTGAACTGAACTGAACCAAACCCATACCTCATTTGCGTGTTGAAAACGCATTTTGGAAGCTTTCGAACCGTTACGAGGACGAGTAAGTTTTTCCGGCCCGTAGTCGGAGCAGGAGATGATACTCGAGTACTTCCTGGCCAGGACATCGACGCAATAATAAACAATATAATGGGAATAATTCCGTTTTAATAAATGTGGGCAAAATTTATGGCTTCGCTGGTATAGCCTTTCTGTTCGAACGGACGGGTCTCGGACCATTGGGTAGTGGTAGCAACAAATAATTGTTTTGTGCTTCTCCAACTGTCCGACGGTTACCCCGGACGGCTCTATTTGGACGGCACAGTGCGGCCCGGAATGGATGAAGTTGTTGTGTTGTGGAATCGGGCTTAGGTTTCCCGGAGGATTATAATTCATTAGAAGTTCAATGTCTGCAGTGTGGTAATGGTTTGGAATTGGGAAATATTTGCATCCTGAAATCATAAAAAAGTTTACTGCAGTAAGTCAATACGCAATTAAGTGTTGGTAGGGTTTGTTCGCTGTTAGTCGACCGGTTGCTTGGAAAAGTTAGAATGTGCATTTATTTCTCTTCACTCGCTAGAACAGATTTGTTTCGACACATCGAAAGGTTTCACATAGTGAAACTGCATGGAAATTCAATATTGAAATGCAATATAAAAATACATTCACCTGGAATATTATTGTAAATTTGATCGATTGTTTCTGAGAACTTTTGGGGATTTTAGGGTGTTCTTAGGCTATTCGCAATCAATGGAGTCCTCTGATCTTAGCTGTGTTGTTGTTAGAATTGGAACAACGCGAGAGCAGTGACTAAGATGAAACCCACAAAATTTTAAATTTGCTTAAAGGACATTGAAAAATAATCTATTACTGCAAAAGATGAAACTTAGTTTATTACACGCAAAAGCCAGCGATCGAAAAACAACTAAAATGTTATTAGGTACAACTAATCGATTGTTGTGTTAATTAAGTTTTCTTCTTCTTCTTCTTCTTTTTCTGGTTGGCGTCACCTCACTTGTGATGACGCCGATTTGATGGCACAGCAACTTAGGCTATATTGCCAGTTAATTTTCGTTTATAGTCCAATGGACTTTCTTTTCACTGGACTAAAGACTGTCCCAGAAAGTATGGACGCACTTTGATTTCGCTATAAATAATTCACAAGTGTTAGATATTCAAATTTTATTCGATATACTGATAATATTATTCTCAACATTTGCTACTTAGCCATTGTAGACTAGCTGCCGCACCTTCTTGAGAACGTTCCTCATTAAATTCCGTACATTTTCCTTGGCGACAAGCTTAGACACTTTTTTCCAATCTTTTTCGAACTGTTGAATGGTTTCGGCTGCCGAGACATGTTTCCTAAGATGTGCCTTCGTTAATGCCCAAAATTCCTCAATTGGTCGAAGTTGTGGGCAATTTGGTGGATTCGTGTCGTTTGGGACGAAAGTGACATTTTTGGTAGTATACTATTCTACTGTTGATTTCGAGTAGTGGCAAGAAGTAAGACCTAGCCAGAATACAACAGGATCCTTGTGGATTCGAATCATGGGTAGAAGTCGTTTTTGTAAACATTCCTATGGATAAGCGCTTTCATTCAAACATGTTTTTTTTCTGTGATTCGGAGATATATACTGAGAAATTTTGTCAGTATCAACATTCAAAAAACTAAATACCCAAATCAGCAAATTGAATATTTTTGAATTTAGGAACACCTTCTGTTGAATTCAACTATTCATATTTGTTTCTTAGCTAAGAAATGACAGAATGTTAGATTGATGAAATTAACTAAAATCCTTGCCATTTTAACTATGGTTCTAGCATTGTTGGGGGAATGTTTTAATGTGATCAGTATCTAACGGGGAAACAGATTGGAAAACTGACATATGAACACAATGATGAAATGAAAACCGCGAAAATGTTACCGCAGAGACGGGGCTCGAAGCCGTAGTTAACTCCTAACCGGGGAAATTGTTTTACCAATTAAACTACCCTGCATATGAAAACACATGAAAAGAAAGTCCAATTGATTGGACGAAACTGAGCATGCTTCGCTGTACTTAGTCACCACGGTATTTACTTACAGTCCCGTATCGACGGAAACAAATTCAACAGAAACACATACAATGATCACGAGTCTTTTCTCTGCGGTAACATTTTCGCGGTTTTATTACATCATTGTGTTCATATGTCAGTTTTTCAATCTGTTTCCCCGTTAGATACTGATCATATTAAAACTAGCTCAAGACGGCTCTACGTCTTGACAAAGACTAAAACAAATCGTTGAACGAAATGTTGCCTAAGTAGCTGCTTATAGCTTTAACACTAAACTCACATATGACGTAGAAATACGTAACAATAGAGCATAATTCCCAAGATGGAATTAACAAGCAATAATTTTTTTTCACTTCACTTGCAGGATGGTTCACTGGAAGAGCATTTCTAATTCCGTTTTCAAGAATTTAGCTGAGAAGCTTAATGGTAAAGGTGCATTTTCATGAAAACACAAATACTATCACTTCCCTTCAGCAGCAATTTTTAAGTGTCCGAAAGTAGATTACTCGCAAATGAAATTAAGACATTTATACTGTAGGAATATCAATTCAGTATATGGTAAACTTGTTTTACTATGAACTCTTATTGTTTTTAATGAATGCTTATTTATACACTAAGGTCTTTTTTATGTGTTTTTTATGCGGTTTTTTATGCGACTTTTTTATGCGAATTTTCAGAGTTATGCGCTTTTTTGTATGCGAAGTTTCAGAGTTATGCAGTTTTTTTTATGCGAATTATCAGAGTTATGCGGTTTTTTTATGCGAATTTTCAGAGTTATGCGGTATTTTTCATGCGGTACGTAAACTCGCATAAAAAATACTTCAGTGTACTCTGTTTCAATCGTCTGGTCTTTACCACCTGCACGGATCTAGAGCAGGCTGCCGGGCCTCACCGGATAGTTACATTCGTGCACTAGGATCTAACGTCCTCGTAACTCTTATGTTCTTTCTGCATATTTTCACTTACATGAAACGGCCGCTACGTAACTGACATTAATGACGTTATTTGCCATGAAACGTTGCTGGTGAAATGAAAAGAATTTTCTGTCTTAGTTCTCAGTCAAGTGACAGCCTTCTAATACAGTAACTTCGTTTGCTTGAATGGTTATGAAAAAATGAACAGATATGTTAGTTAAACCAACAACATTTTAGTTGAAACAACAGTATTGAAGTGTTTTAATGTTGTGATCTGCGGGTTCTCCGTGTACTTTTCAACAATTTGCATGTTATTCAAAAATTGACTGATAGGAAAACGAGAGCTTTGGGAAGAATTTCAACTGATCTGCAAGTGTCAAAATGAAACATTGGTTGCCTGTGCAAATGACAGCGAAGCTTAATGACTGGAAGAACGCGTGGAAGTGGAAAATTTAGGACAAGTATATTACATAATTTCAAATGACATGAATGATTTGATAGTCTTCTCTTAATTTTACCATAGATTTAACTTCAACTCCAGATTAGCGTAAAATGTTAATACTTTTAATCTCAAGCTGCGTTGCGTACACACAGCTTTTCCAACCTGCATTTAATGAGAACTGAGAAATAGTTTCCAATTCAACTCGATGAAAGTAATACCACATCCCATAGAAACTGCTATCGTATCGATCGCTAATGAAAAATAACTGTTCCTCTCAGTAGCATTCGATAGAAAATTCTGATAATCATTATGAAATTCCCCCTATCCTGACTAATCCTCAAACTCAATCCAGTTAACCAAACAATTTTCCACCGTATTATCGGAGTGGACAAAGGTGATTCCACAGCCGAAATCGGGTTCACAAAACCGACTCACTGTTCGGTAGACGCCTAATCGAATAACCAGAACTGTGGCAGATGAGCCCATTCACCAATGGACTTTGGTATCGGAAATTTGGTGAGATGCTCAAGTTTTTAGATGTCGATCCTGATCGTCATTTTCATTAGCTCTATTTCGCACCTCACACATAGATACAATTTCTTTAAAATTATAAATTATAAAATTCAATATTTTTAAGTTTTAAAACCGAAACATCCCCACCGCATCCAAACTGTCAGAATGAATGGCACCGGTAACTGCATCAAGATAAATGAACCCGATAGTCGTATGTCATATGGTGATCTGGTGCAGCATCAACCTCAACAAGCAAAAAATGCTTCTGACTCGTAGATTCTAGCGGTGAGACACGGTAGCTGCTATGAGTGCCAGACGTGCCCGGTCCGCATATCGAAGTGGTTTACAACTAGTTCGAACAGATTCAATTATTTGGATACACACTTCTACACACGCACACGCACACGCCCACAGCTAGACAACTGACATAACCGGTGCCGGATATCCGAAACCATGTCATGTCAACGTCAAGTCATCGTGTACGATCCATCAATAGGTATTGCATTCCACCGCGGCCACTGAATGGGAAAAATCAATACAGCGCATCCCAATCCGAAGTGGTACTGCACTCATCCAATTGGTGGTCCCGCCTGAACCCCACCGTGTCATTGACTAACGATACGATGAATGCGGGATTGGAAGGAAAGAAGCGGAGAGTGTGCAGGATAATTGAAACTTGATTTTATCGGAAATTATTCGCGGTCCAAGGAAAAGGCTGCGATGATGCTATGTTGGTGAATTAGTTGACCAATGCTTAAATGAGACATATTTTGGTTTCAAAATCTTATCGAATACATCCTTTAGGTTCAAAAATGTTATGTAAGTAGATTATCACATTATCATAAGTGAACCGACTAATTTCGAACTGGTTAATCTGAGAAAAAAATTGAAAGTGCTTATATATTATGACGACTCTTCATGAAAATGAGAAATATCAACGACGCTGCAATATTTCTGAACGGAATCAATCTATTCCACATTTGGTGCAGCAAAGGTCTACTGATGCTCAGTGTAGAAAAAATGTAACTCAATAACCATCAGTAGGTAAAATGAGACTATATCTATAGACATACATCTAGGAAATCAACTTGTAGAAAAATGTAAATTGTGAGAAATTTAAGCGTAATATTAGCTCACTTTTGTGAAACACTACAATACTATAATCGATAAAGCAAATAGTATGCTAGACTTTATTAAACGCTTGTCATAACTTCCTGGACCCATATATAAATAAATTACTATAGGGGAGACCGGGGCTAGTTGGCCGAACGGCCGATTCGCAGAGTAGCTTTTCTAATAAGGCTATTATGCGCAGTGGCGACATCTATAATGATTTTAGTGGAGGATCAGGTCACCCACGCACCGACGTAATTTTAGGTGTTTCTGTGTTGTCGTTTGTGCAGGAGTACGTTTTTTTCTTTTTTTGGCACTTGTGAGTAAATTTCTGTTTTTGTAAAGTAATATGTGTAACGTGGATCAATTTATATTTGATTTGCAAAAACGTAGTACCATTGGAAAAGGTACTAAAAACTTTACAAAATAGCATATCGGTTTTCAGTATAACCTTACTTTTATTTTGGCCGTTGGCCGAGTTGTAATTTTAGCTTAAAGTAAAGTGCACTTGGATATTCGTGAAATGTTACCCTCTTTTGGACGAGATTAGATTGTATGTTTAACATATATTGATGATTATAAGGAATAATATGAAACATTCCAACACTCACCCAACTTTTTTTTTTATTTAACTATTTTTTTTCGGTAAAGAACTCGAAAATATTCGACACGTATTTGTTTATTTCAATATGGTACGTGAAATTTTCGAGATATGATTTTTTGAAATTTCGCGTTGACATAAAATAACCTTTTTGAACAATATCTAATCTAGGTACAAATACAACAAATCTAGATACAAAAGTTCACCTAAGACATAAAATGTAGCTTTCAAATAAGCAATTCCATGAAACAACCTTTCAAGTTAATTTAATGATAAAAATTAAAATTAATAAGCAAATAAAAATTTCAAACTTAATTATGGCGACCCGCACTCGCGGAGCGTACCGCAGCGCAACTCGCTCGAATATGGGCTTAACTCACATGTCGACACAAGTCGCGCCACTGATCGAACCCTAACTTTGACAGTTTATTGTTAGGAACGTTTCAGTTAAGATCGCGGCGCAAAAATGAATTCAAAAATCAAAAACATTCGTTGCGTCGGGTTTCTTCTTCCCTTCTTGAGAAATTCTATTTTTTGTGTGCACCGTGTAAAATTGTTTGACTTCAATTATTATTTCAGGGGAAAATTCTTGTTTCTGTAAAATATGAATATTCGTAATTTTCGATATAAAAGCATCCAAAGTTTGATAAAAAAATTAGTTCTTACTTTTTGTTCCTGGAATCGGAATAATTCTTTTTTCCCAACGAGATTCCCTATTTTCGTAACAAATTATCCTGATGTGTTCATCGTATGCGCTGTCTTACGAATACTCCAGTTTTTTTTAGCAAAACAGTTTAAATTCTCATTCTCTCGGATTTAGTTGCATCTTTTGCATGAAATTTTTGTTCCAATTTGGTAAGATAATCAGACGAGAAATATGGTTCATTCTAAAAAGTCAATCGATAATTTAAAATTTAAGAAATTCAATATTACAATGTAAGCAAATGTGAGAATTACTTCTGTATAATCACTGAATATAGACATTTTGTCATCATTGTCATCAGTCTCAGAGGATTCCGAATCTGTGATCACTATTGCATCAGCAGAATTTTCCCTCACAGCTGAATAGTAAAAATTGCATCATTTCGCAACTTTTCCAAAACTGTATGTCATCACTATTTTAACTCTCACGCAAATCCTTTGCTCGCTTTCGCAAATCCAATTTTACTCGCTTTCTGCCTACACGGTGCACGCAAAACTTCATTTGTTTGCAAACAATTGAAGTTTCTGATTTGTGCTAACATGAGTCTTAAAGTTAAATGGATTGCAGCAATGATTTATGATTTTTGAATTCATTTTTACACCGCGATCTTAACTGAAACGTTGCTAACAATAAACTGTCAAAGTTAGAATTCGCTTAGTGGCGCGACATGTGTCGACATGTGAGTTAAGCCCATATTCGAGCGAGTTGCGCTGCGGTACGCTTCGCGCGTGCGGGTCGTGATTGAAAAATTCACTGCTTCGAAAGTATTAATCTTTCCACTCTGAAACTCTGCCAAGATTAAGTTGAACCTCTAAGGCTTCTTTTTTCAACTAAAAAAAGAAAAACAATTAGGTCCAAGTTTGATTTTTTTTTATTTGTTCATTAATTGCTAATTTTTTTCATTAAACTAACTTTAAAGGTTGTTTTATGGAATTGCTTATTTGAAAGCTTAGAAAATGACGCACATTTTATGTCATAGACGAATTTTTGTATCTTTATTAAATTTTACAGTATAGGCTGTTGAAAAAAGGTTCTTTTTTGTGAACGTGAAATTAAAAAAAAATCATATCTCGAAAATTCCTACCATATTGAAATAGAAAAATACGTGTCGAATATTTTAGAGTTTTTTACCGAAAAAAAATAGTTAGATGAAAAAAAAATTTGGGTGGCTGATTTTGCGTGGAATGCCCCATATAAGTAAGGAAAAAGTAATGAAAATAAATTAAAATCATTGACAAATAGAAATAAGAGATTAGAATCATTAAAAATTGGAAATTGTCGATAGAAAAGATGATTCCAATATTTTATGAATCAAATGCCATCGAAATTTTTAGCATTTAGATTTCCTGACAGGATTTCTCGCAGATTGATCCAGCCCCGAACAAAACTCGTCCATCAATATAGAATCTGCTGCATGTATAAGCTTTCTGCCATCCTGAAAATAACAGACCTCTCTTCAAGGCAAGTATGCGATCTGATTCGGAGGAGCGTCAAAGTCGCGAATCGCGAATTGATTAAAAAATTAACCAATTCTCTAATAAAAGTAAAGTAAGTAAATGGACTCAAAAACCAGTTTTTTCACGTACTTACATAATAAAAATGATGCATACTAACTTTTTGCCTCATATAGAAAGGTTATGCAATCACTTGAAAAACCGACTAGTGAAAATTCGCCCGGAGGGCCAAGTGTCATATACCATTTGACTCAGTTCATCGAGCTGACCAATGTCTCCGTCAGCATTTTTGTAACTGCCCTGTTGATCGCGTTCCACGTCTCCTTAGTGCGGCACATCTCGTCGACAACGTTTTCTACATTTAATGCCGGCATCGATCTTCTTATCGTTTCGAATCTGGGGCAAATTAACACTACGTGCTCCGGTGTCTCCTCCACATTCACGCACTCCGGGCAGGAGGGCGAAGCGGCATGGCCAAACCGATGTAGGTACTGCCTGAAGCAGCCATGACCAGACAAAAACTGAGTTAGGTGGAAGTTCACTTCTCCATGCTTCCGGTTCACCCAGGTCGACACATTAGGGATGAGCCGATGGGTCCATCTCCCTTTCTCCGTGGAATCCCATTCCTGTTGCCACTTTGCCGTTGAGGCCGTTCGCACTAACGTTCTCACTTGCCTGGTCGTCCTCCGCACGTAGCACTCGATATCCTCCTCCACTGTGATGCAGATTGGGATCATCCCTGCAATCACACAACCTGCCTCCGACGATATCGTTCTATATGCGCTCGCTACTCGCATGGCCATGAGCTGGAACGCACGATCGCCCGATTTCGCTTGGTTTTAGCGCCGCACCCCAGGTTGGAACTCCGTACCGCAGTATCGAAGATGACACACTCGCCAGCAGCCGTCTCTTGCTGCTTCTTGGACCACCGGTGTTTGGCATAATCCTTGACAGTGCGTTGATCGCCTTCGCCGCCTTTTCGCAGGCGTAGTCGACGTGGCTGTTAAAGTTTAGCCGATCGTCGATCATCACACCCAGATGCTTCAGTTGTCGCTTCGATGCTATTGCGTGTTTCCGACGGAGATTTCCACTCGCTGCACTGCCTTGCAGTTGCTCACCAATAGCACCTCCGTTTTGTGGTGGGCTATCTTTAGCTTGACTCCATTCATCCAGTTTTCGATGATGCCGATCGATTCTACCGCCAACATTTCTACCTCCTCCGGCGTCTCGCCTGTTACTGATAAAACGATATCGTCCGCGAAACCCACGAGCACGACGCCTGTGGGTAGCTGCAGCGTAAGCACTCCGTTGTACATAGCGTTCCACAGCGTTGGTCCGAGGATGGAGCCTTGTGGAACTCCCGCCGACACATTCATCCTCCTCTGTCCAGCTTCAGTGTCGTACACCAAGACTCTGTTCTGGAAGTAGCTTTTCAAGATCCGACACAGGTAGTCTGGAACCCGCATTCTATGCAGCGCTACGGCGATAGCCTCCCAGCTGGCGCTATTGAACGCGTTCTTGACGTCAATCGTGATTACGGCGCAGTACCGGTTTCCTCTCCTCTTCTGTTTAGACGCCTTCTCGGCCCTCTCTAGGACCGTCCGGATAGCATCCACCGTCGACTTTTCCTTCCGAAATCCGAACTGCAACCGTGACAGTCCATTCTCTCCTTCTGTAAACGGCTTCACCCTGTTAAGGATGACCTTCTCCAGCAGCTTCCCAAGTGTGTCCAGCAGGTATATCGGTCTATACGATGCTGGATCCCCCGGCGGTTTTCCTGGCTTTGGCAGTAAAACCAGTTTCTGTACCTTCCAAATGTCTGGGAAGTGGCCTTCTTCCAAACATTTCTGCATCGCCGACCTGAACATATCGGGGTAGGCCAGAACCGCCGATTTCAACGCCACGTTGAGGATCCCGTCCGGACCCGGAGCTTTGTTCACTGCTTCTAACTCGGCATTGGAGACCTGCCGAGCTTCCGCACTAACTTCGTCTAACTCACCATACGGTGTTGGTGGCCACGTCATTGGGTCGTGCTTCGGAAAGAGACCCTCTACGATTATCTTCAGCTTATCTGGGCACATTTCGGCTGGCGTCGCTGGACCTTTGATCTTCGCCATCACGACTCGGTACGCGTTACCCCAGGGGTTTACGTCGGCTTCTCTGCATAGCTCCTTGTGGCAGTTCGACTTGCTCACGATTATCTCCTTTTTAAATACGGCTCTGGCCTCCTGGAACGCCAACTGTGTGTGTGTGTGTGTGTGTGTGTGTGTGTGTGTGTGTGTGTGTGTGTGTGTGTATGTGTCCAATAATCTCACTAGGCCTTCTCGGAGATGGCTGAACCGATTTTGACAAACTTAGATTCGAATGAAAGATCTCGTGGTCCCTTACGGAATTCCTGAATTTCATCCGGATCCGACTTCCGGTTCCGGAATTATAGGGTAAAGTATGTTCAATATTGTACACCGTCACTTAAACCGGCGAAACAAAAAACGTAAAAAAAATCTAAACTGGTCTCAAAACTACACAAATCGATAGTCATTATCAGTAGGCAACTAAACAAACCGATTCCGACTATCCTGGTTCCCGGTATCCGGTTCCGGATGTACCGGAAATAGTGGTCATATATACCAAAATAGATCTCACTCACTTTTCTCAGCGATGGTTTGACCGATTTCCACAAACTTAGATTCAAATGAAAGGTTTTCCTGTCCCATACGGAATTCCTGAATTTCATCTGGTTCCGGAATTATAGGGTAAAGTGTGTTCAATATTGTATACCGTCACTTAAAATATTTCCGGATGCAACAAACATTTAAATCGTAATTCAGAGTGCGTGCGATAAGAGGTGTGTGTGAGGACGGAACAAAGAGGCGTTGATCTCAGAAATGACTGGGCATATTTTGAAAGGTCATTTTGTCAGCTAGAACGATATTGTTTTCGTTTTACCTTTTTGCCTTTCTCTATAGAAAGGTATTAGAATTGCTGGAAAAACCGACTTTCGAACGGAGCCTCGGAGACCCATAGTGTTATATACCATTCGACTCAGTTCGTCGAGATCGGAAAATGTCTGTGTGTGTGTGTGTGTGTGTGTGTGTGTGTGTGTGTGTATGTGTGTGTGTATGTATGTGCACTTTTCGAAGATATTTGAACGCGCTCGATTTTCTCAGAGATGGCTGAACCGATTTGAACAAACTTGGGCTCGTTTGAAAGCTACTGTCGGGCCATTGATCAAGTTCGAAGATAAAATGGCTGTGACTTTTGGTTCCGGAGATATGATTGTATAAGTGACGTAACCGACAAAAAGCGTTGTATTTGAACGCGCTCAATTTTCTCAGAGATGGCTGAACCGATTTGAACAAACTTGGGCTCGTTTGAAAGCTACTGGCGGGCCATTGATCAAGTTCAAAGATCAAATGGCTGTGACTTTTGGTTCCGGAGATATGATTGTATAAGTGACGTAACCGACAAAAAGCGTTGTATTTGAACGCGCTCAATTTTCTCAGAGATGGCTGATCCGATTTTAACAAACTTGGGCTCGTTTGAAAGCTACTGTCGGGCCGTTGATCAAGTTCGAAGATCAAATGGTTGTGACTTTTGGTTCCGGAGATATGATGGTATAAGTGACGTAACCGACAAAAAACGTTGATTTTTACCGCTCTTATATATATAAGGGTGCCAAAATTTTGGGATCAACTCTATTTTCGTAAAGTTCTAGTGCTCAAAAGTTTAAGCACCTCGAAAAAAGCCTTCATGCAAAATTTGACCTAAATCGGACATGCTTAAGGGGTGCTGCCCGGTGGTAAAGGTTTGACAATTTTCGATCTTGAAAAAGCACCATAGGGGGGAGTACATGAAATTTTAAAATTCGAAAATTTTTTTTGATGCCAAAACTCTTAAAACTGCATAAAACATCGAAATTTAGTGTCATCTAAAAAAAATTTTTTTTTTGAAAAAATCAACTTTCTGGGACTTTCATATTATTTCTAAGTCCCAAAAAGTCGATTTTTTCAAAAAAAAAATTTTTCAAGATGACACTAAATCTCGACGTTTCATGCAATTCTAAGCCTTTTGGCATCAAAATTTTTTTTTCGATTTCGAAAATTTCATGTACTCCCCCCTATGGTGATTTTTCAAGATATATGAAAATTTCACTAAGTGGACTAAGAAGGCTTTTTTTAGACTAGCATCACTGTTTTCATACAAATAGGCAACGCAAATGTCAAGCACTAGTTTGGAAAAATGATGCTGACTGTGTGACATAAACACTGAAGCATGCTTTTGTGAACTACTCGAAACAATCTGAATCAATTGGCGTCTAAAATTATTTAATAAATGTATGAAACATATTTTCATGAGACTGTTATGAAAGAAGAGAAAGGCATTATCACACCACTAGGTGGATTAAGAAGGGTTTTTTATATATATAAAAAATAGGTATAGAATTCGCTCAAACTTTCGAAAATTTTTCCGAGGCCCGGAGGGCCGAATGACATATACCAATCGATTCAGCTCGACGAACTGAGCAAATGTCTGTGTGTGTGTGTGTATGTGTGTGTGTGTCTGTACGTGTGTTGTCAACTAAGAGGTCGAGATCTCAGAGATGGCTGGACCGATTTTGATCAAACTAGTCGCAAATGAAAGGTCTCCCCGTCACCCAAAACGCTATTGAATAGTTTTGAGATCGGATGTTTACTGTTTGAGTTATACGGAGTTTTATGTCTAAATTTTCAGTTTTTTGACAGTATCTGTCACAATTGACCTTGAAAACAGAATATGTTTTCAGACTTAGATTCTGCACGGCAATACCTATCCAACAAGCCATAGATTGTTAAAATCCGTCCATTTTTAACGGAGATATCGAAATTTTTGTGTAAACGACTTTTCCCCCTATTCCAGCAGTAGGAGTTTTGAGCGCTGTATGACAAAGAAATGCTTGGGAGCAACGGAAAACACGTTTTTTTTATACTATTACATACAATTGTTTCTAAGTACTAAAAATACTGTGTACAGCATCTTTTTTCAAGGAATTTAGCCTCGGACCGATTTTAGCACAGTTCGTTTTTGGCAACATAATCGTTCGAATATGACATATATATACCAGATGATGGCAGAATGTTTTTTAAATTATATTGTTTTAAACTACTTACAGCAATAAATGCTGGAAGAACATAACACCCATATACCATTCGAATCAGTTCGTCGAGATCAGCAAATGCGTGTGTGACAAATAATTTCACTCAATTTTTTTCGGAGACGACTCAACCGTTTTCTACAAACTCAGATTCATACGAAAAGTCGTATGCTCCCAAACAAAGTTACTGAATTATGTTTGGTTCCGACTTCTGGTTCCGGAACTACAGGATGATATGTGAAACGAAATTAAAATTGTGTAACTTATTCTTCTCGTAGATGGCTGAACCGATCTAAGATTCAAATGAAATCTAAGAATCATCTGAAATTCTAATGAAAAGTTTCAAGATTCTATAAATATCTTGCTCTTCAGTCAGATCCAACTTCCGGTTTCGGGGATACATGGTGATCAATATAACAATGTCCATTTCACATACATTAATGAGGTTTATCGGGTTAGCAGATTTGGATAGTCGATAAAAAAATTATTTTTTTTCAGTTTTAGTGGTATTCAGTTGTCGATTCAGAAGACATCTAAAAATTCAATTCGTGCTATGATTTCTCAAAGATGTCTTCACTGATTTTCAAATATTTTGAAACAAATGTAAACTATACAGCTACTCAGGTGAATTTATCTGACTTCGGCCATACCGATTTTAGAATACCGGTTCCAGAATAAAATCGTTTCTCAAAGCTCAATCGTTTTCTAAAAAAAAACCCAATCAAATTTCAGAAACAAAAATTCAAATTAAAATAAAATTATATACAAAAATTAATTAATTTTATCCAATTCTGACTTCCGATTCTGGAATTACGAGGTGATGAATTTTTAAAATTCAAACCGATATAGAAGATGACAATCCCGAAAAGCTTCAAAGTTGGTCTCAAAACTGTTGTAATTTATTCGTCATATGGCCATACGAATCGGTTTGGGTTATGCTGGTTCCTGAATACCGGCCCTGGAAGTACCTTAAATTACCGTAAACTCTGGAAATTACATATCATGGCATGTTTAATCGATTATCACACTTCTAGATTCAAATTCGATCCGATTTGCAGTTTCGACATTACAGAGTAATGAGTGATTAAAATCTCAAATTGTCGCTTAAAACTACGGTCATTAAAATAATGTCATGAAAACTAAAACACCGAAGAATATTCATGCAAAAAACACATGCGGATTGATAAAAAAAAGGTATCATCTCACTGCTAGGTGGATTAAACACGTTTTTTAATACATTTTCGAGTTATACAAAATTTCATGTCAATATTTTCAGTTTTTTGCAATATCTGTCACAATTGACCTTGTGAACAAAATATGTTTTAAGAATTAGATTCCCAAGCTACTTGTTCTACCGCCCACCAAGTTGAAAAAATTCTGAAAAATTTATCTGCAATCGGTTTATCATTTTTGCAGTTTACTTGAGATTTAAATCTAAAATAGATAGAAATGGTACAAATTATAATCTTCCCGATCCTACACGGTAAAAATTAAATGTTAATTCAAGATCATTTCGAACAAACATTGCTCAGCAGGAGAATTGAAGAGAGATAAGATTGGTAGTAGAAGGGCTCGGAATTAGATCACAGAGAACAGACATCCAAGTAGATATTTTAATTTGTATGAGAAATTTCACGGGTGTTTTAAAAAGCAATCACCAAGTAGCAATTCCCACAATCGAGAAGCAAATATCAAAATCAGTAGACGTGAGGCTTGTTGATGTCGAATACGACTTAGTGTACTCCACAAAGTGGAACTCTAATCTCAATAATTGAAATGAGACAACAACGTTTGAGCTTTGGTTGCAAATTTTTGAAGTTTAAACACAATAAGAGATGCCAGAAATTTACATATTCTCGCCCAATGGCAGGTTGAAGATGATGATCTATAGGAATACTGCGCACATTTAAAATTTCTTTCTTCTTCATTTCGAGATTTGATGATATTTAAAATTTTTATATCACTGTTTGGATCCGTTTATAAAATCGAAAAAGTTTTTGAGTTGATTGAGTTAATGAAAAATGAAAAACCCCTTTCTACATTTAAGCGAAATTAACTGGATTTTGAATATATCAGTTCATTCTCTAGCTCTTCTTCTTGCTCAAACTTCTTGATATTTAATCAGATCCGACTTCCGGTTCAGGAGATACTGAGTGATTAGTGTAGAAATGTCAATTTCACATAAATTAATCGAGTTTGTGGGTTTTGCAGATTTTAATAGACAATGACCAAATAAACGTATTTCAGTTTTAGCGGTATTCGGTTCTTGATTCCAGAAGGTACCTAAAAAATTCATTTAGAATGCACAACGATTTATCAAAGATGGTTACACTGATTTCTGAAAACTTTGAAATGATTTACAATCCCTTAGGTGAATTTAACTGACTTCGGTTACACCGATTTGCGAATTCCGGTTCCAGAAGTATCAGGAATAGATTTTACACACTAAGATTCCATTCCGTTGTTCGGTAATTTTTTTGACGAAAACTTTCGGTAATCAATAGAAATTACCGATATTTCGGCACATGAACGTTATTTTACAAAAATTATGCAAATTTTCACCGGACGATCAGTGTTACGCAAGTTTTCATTAACGAATGCTGTAAATAGATATACAATTCATACGGTAAATCTGAATAGTCGCCGAGTACGGTAAAACTCTACCGTCCGTATGGTAAAATAATTTTCCAATAACCGAACTTCTGTAAATACTGATTGTCGTGAAAACTAACTGTCAAACAATTGATAAAATGTTCAGTAAGAGTCTTTTTATAAACCAAACGAAAAAAATCTTGAAGAGTTCATCGAATGGATTGAGGTACAGGTGCTAAAATTTTTGAAACATTAGAATGACTAAAAGCTTTTTGTTTACTTATAGGCAGAAAATAATTTTGTATCATTTGTCCACTTGCTGCCTACACAAATCGTTCGAGGGTAATTTCTGGTGGACTCGACGGATTGTGCAGTGTTTTGGAAGGTGGAATAAAACCATAGCCACAACAGGTGGGAATTAAATTAAAAATTCAATTTTCTTCATTCATTTTTGTGAACATGTGTTGTTTTTTGAAATCCGAAAATAAAAAAAATTTCACCAAAGGAAAACAAACAAACAACAAATTACCGAACAATCAGTTAGATCTATTTGGTTTACAGTTTACGGTAGTTGTTTGACAGTTCAGCAATTACCGAACGATCAGTAATCAATTGTATTACCGACCTGATTACCGAACGTTCAGCTGTTGAAAATTCGGTAAAAAATTACCGAATTCTGCGAAATTTTCTAAGTGTGTAGATATAAAAATTCTAACTAAAATACATATGATACAAAATTGATAATTTTCATTCGATTCCAGATTGCAATTCTGAAATTACATGGTGGGAGTTTTTAACCCTCAGTGTACGGACTATAAAAAAGTTACGTTCAGTACGGACAGGGTTAGCCTAACCCGGCGACTTTGATTGGGTGTATATCGAGCTGTACTTTGTCAATTTGAATAATTTTTTTTTTATTTTGTGTGAAATTGTCTCAAAAATATAATAGAGTTGTCAGATTAATCATTTAACTGATTGAAAAAAAATTATAATGAAAAATGTGAACGGGTCTGGAATTTTTTTTTGTAAAAAACGTTTTTTTTTTCAAAATGCTGTAACTTTTTGAAAAAAAAAATATTAACATTGTATAACTCGCATTTGAAAGGTAAAAAGTAGTTCTTACAAATGTCCATAACGGTTTTTTGATTTATTCCAAAAACTATATTTTTTTGAAAAATGAAAATACGCGTTTTTGCGAGTTAGCGAAAAAACGTTGTTTCGTTGATTTATGATGATAAAGGTTAAAATTTATGTTTTTAATGCGTGTTCTTTAACAAAAAATTACAAGAAACAAAATTTAATGAGTTATAATTCACTACGAGCAGCAAAGATTTCGATATAAGACGTACGTTCAAGTGATTGAGATCTACTACAATACTTCGCTTACACCATGTACAACGCGTTATTTTGAGGTTAGAATCTACAAAATTAAGTAAAGAGTACGTATTCTTACTTACCTTTTTATTCCTCAGCAGCAAACAGACGAAAATTAAAACTTAATTTTTTTGAAAATTTTGGATTTTGTAACGTTCGATACGGACTGGGTGTACCACACCCGAGCACAATGTTTATATGTGTCTAGCTCGGACACAAAGCGGAGACTGACTCTGCCGCTTGGGCCTCTAATAGTGTGTACCTATAAGTTTTTCCCCCCCTGGTCCGGACCCCCCTCGCCGACTTCTCTTCGTATGGCGCTTCTTTCAAATTTCGCTCGGGTTACGGTAACCCAGTCCGTACCCTGAGGGTTAAGATGGAAACCATCATAGAAGTTGATGCTTGATGAGTTGGGTTCAAAACTATTTAAATTTGTTCGTCATTATAATGCAAGGCCATTCGAACCACTTTGGGTTATGCTGGTCCCTTAATGCCTATTATGGAAGTACAACAACTAATGACCAAAAACTCTAAAGTGGAACTCAGTTCGACATCTCATAGAATGCTCAATCGGTTGCCACACGTTTAGATTCACAGGAATAATTTTATGCTGTCATACAATTCTTCTTTACGATCGGACTTGCAGTTCCGAAAATACAGGATAATCGAGAGATTTTCTTTATTTCGATGAATTTCATGTCATGGAATTTTAGACACAATATTGAATGTTCTTGCACGTAAATTGGCGTGAACTGTGATGCTCCATTTATGTACATCTGATAAGATGTAAAATCAAAGGTTTTTTTTCGATGTGTGTATTGAATATTACGAAGAATAAATACATATAACAAAAGTAAACTTTTGCATTAATTGTGCTAAGCTATATAAATGTTCAGCTGCGCCTAAAGGTTTGATCTACCATCATGAATTATGAATCGAACATTTTACTACACTCAACTGATTAATGATTGATGTTGTCCAACAGTGATCTGAACAGACGAGATACGGATACTAAGATTACAATTATTGTTACGAACACTCTTCAGCAACGGCAGAACAACACGGTGGCTTACCTGGTGTAAAAACCCACCATTCCCACCCGCACAAGGCCATTATTTACGAATGCCGAAAACTTATTTCCTATCCACACTAGAGCGTGCTCGAGAATAGAATTCAATTTCCGCAGTGAGCACAATGGGCTTCAGTCGCATACATTCCGGAGCAAAACTTTTCTATGGGAAACTGTTCTCTTCTTTGTTACCAAACCAAACCGCCTGTTCGGTCTTCGCTGTACAGCAGTGCTTTTCACCGATGGAAAATCATCGGTACTGATTTGATTTCGGGCTCCCCGCAAACCCATCTCATCTTTTTCTAGGACGACGAAACCGTACGTGAAACGTAGTATGATCTATTTTGCAAATATATTCAATAATAAAACATTTCCATTCATTGCCACTGGCTGCTGTCCCTGGCTTCTGGTGCCGCTGCGAAACTGGAAAATTATCATCTGGTGAATAGCAGTCACGCAACAAATAAAGAGCTTCTCTCTCCTGTCGGACACAGCTGAGGAGGTACGATAGGACGGCGAGGAAAGTCAAAGACGTTATTGGAATATTCGGGTCAGATAATTGTAAACATTAATATGACATGGAAAAAACTAATTTTATTTTGCAAAAAAAAAATAAATTTCTTTTTTTAGTTTTTCGGACCATTTGAAGAAAAAATTGTCTATGTCACCGTAAACATTGATAAAGTTTTCATATCGACTCACCGCAAACACGGCATCACATTAAATGTTTCGAGCTGCTCAAAAGCAGAGGAACCGATAACAATTATTCATCTATGTGATGATAGGAAGCCTTCAAATAGAAGCCAGACTCCCGATGGTTGTTTCAGGCGAGCTGAATTGATCGGTTGTTGCCTTATCTGAAAAGCAAAAATGCTTTTGAATTTCTTCAATAGATCGAATATCATGCCACAGTCAGAATGTGGCACCGATGGATGCTGTAAGAGTGCTGTTACTACCAGCACACCTCGAATGCACTGGAGAACGTTATAGGCGTTATGGATGCTAGTGAACGTGACAACTAGGATCTACCATGAATTAGATACTCGATGCATAGTACTCGAATACTCACAGAAGTTCAGAGTAGCTGCTATCGACAGACCAATTCCATGGTTTTCGTTTGTCAACAGAAAATCCGGAAAGTGCGATAATGAGGCCGAGCTGCTTCCACTAAAACGGCAGAGTTCCAACATGCACCGAATTGTGTCCGGCAAGAGTCATCTAATTATGAAAACTCAAAATGATGACAAAACAATGATTAAACTTGTGCTTTCGTAAAAGCTAACAGCGATGGGAAGCCTAACTCATTCTCATTTAGAACAATGTTTGTGCCGCATCGAATGTTAACTTACTGCATCCGCACTGTGTTTGCTGCTCTCTACTTTACGATAATACACTATGACAATTCCATTCGAAAAAAATGTCACATTTTGTTTTGTTTATAATTTTTTGATTGCATGAATAAAAACTGCTGAAATTTTTGGGTAAGACTTGTTTAGAGTGTAATGTTTACATGTACAAAATTTTGTTAAGTAGTTATCTAGATGACCAAGTGGTTATCTGGATGACTTCCAAGCAAGAAGTGCTTCGAAAAAATCATGGTCGCGTTCGTGGAAAATCCGAAGCAGTCCCTCGGTCTGGCGTTTTTGGTCAACAAGTCCGGCCTGGATGTTCCGAAGGGGAACGCTGAAAGTCGTTTTGCCGAATGTCATTTCGCCGAAAGGGTAATTTCAAATACATAACATTATTTGTTTTTGTTTTTATGTCTCCTGGATAATTGATAAGGCGCAGATACATTATCGAAGCCAAGATGACTTGTCGGCACAAGCACTGTTAGTGAACTAGGCTGGTTTTGATAAAATAATAACTTTCGAGAGACATAAACAACACATAGAGAAAACCTCGCATGAAACGTTTATTAATATCGTGCAATACATTATTGTGATTCAAAAATGCTTCGATAATGCATATCGTGTCATTTTTTTCGATATACAATCTATTTCAAACTTAAGATTTGTTGTTCATTCAAAATTGCTCAAATTATTTTATTTTTATTGAAAATTCTATCAAATAATTAAATTAAGGTGAACATAGAAAAAATGCTTCAAAATCATTTCCTAGTTACAACCGTATTCTACCCATTTGAAACTTTAGATACACTAAAACCCCAATTTACACGAGCTTTTATTTAGGCAAATTTACGCGTCTTATTTGAAACTAGCTGAATTACCCGGCGTTGTTCGGAAATGTTTCGTGAACGGAAGGCCGAAAAAAATTCTCGAAGTTGTCGAAATCCGATTGAACAATACTCCATTCATGTTCAGATTGCGAATGATCAGTGTCGCATTTCAGATCTCACAATGATCATAATTTTTATGATTTTCTCGACAAATTGGGTCAGTTTTATATTTGAACCCATTTGTTAGAAACATTTAAAACACCTTTCTCTCTATAAATACTTTCTTAGTAACCTCAGAGTTTCATATGCATATGTGCTTGTAACGCACTTCCGTACTTCCTCGTAACATTCGATCTACAATACCTTTGGCTTCCATGGGTATGAACACTTGCTACTCCCTTCTTTTTATAAACATTTTTATGACATCATGAATTGCTTAAAGTTTTCCATCTGATAATGATTATTTCATAACGAAAGCTGTTTAACATCAAAACTACATTCGTACTATAGAATAACGTTTTAATATAATTTATTTTACCAAGGCTTTAACCATTTTCATCGGGGAAAAAAACCTATAGAATAATGATTCAGTTAATACAAATGTTGTTGTAATTTTATTTCCATCACCATGAGTCGACAGTTTTCTCAACTTACATAAAAAATGCACCTTGATTGTATGATTTCGTCAATTCAGATCAATGTTGAGAATACTTAATCCCCCTCCATCTTGTGAATATTTTTGTGAACCTCACTTAGTTGCTAGAAATATGCTGTACTCGTAAAGAAGTACGAATTTTTCGTAAAACCCGATCAATTTTCCCTTACACTTTCCATGTTCGAGGCACTTACTCCACTCTCTCACCCTCAAAAGAACCGTATAGTCTATTTCGATTTAACTTCCTTTTTGTCAGATCTCCTTCATGATTACCCTGAGTGGTGTAGAAAGTATCTGTGCTTTCCAAGAAATATCGATTCCCACCTTTGGTACATGTGCCAAACTTGGTGGCGATTCGTTTAGTTGTTTCGTAGTTATGCTGAGACTTAAATAAATTCGCGTTCATAGGCAGATAAAGAATATTTTCCCTTAGTTCTTTGAACTTCCCGGCAAAATGGAACCAGATCTTTTGAAATTATTTAAAGAAAATTGTGTTGCTCTCGAATTAACAACAGCAATACTACCTACTACGATCGTAAAATTCTTGCCACTCTCTTCAATCAAATACATTTTTTGATTTAATCAATTTAAATACAGTTTTTGATGACCCCTGTTAAGGATACTTGCTACGCTTCCTCCCCCATAAAAATACCCTTACAACTATCTCCGAAGAGCAAAAAGCAGCTATGCCAAGTGTGATAGCAATCCGTTCAGTAGTTTCGGAGTTATGCCGTTACATACCCCTGTTTAAAGGAGTTGTTACATCCACCCCCATATATATCATATCTAAGGTATGGAAAATGTTTGCATGATCTTCAAAAATTTTCGATTCTTGTCAAATTTCCTTATAATTCTTATAATCATATCTAAGTTGTGCAAAAAGTGTCTACGGTCTTCAAAAAGTACCGATTCTCGTCAAATTAGATAAAGATGACCAAATTTGTTATGGACACTTGCTACGCTCCCTCCCCCATGGAAATATTCTTATAACCATCTATGAAGAGCAAGAAGCACATATGCCAGGTTTGATAGCAATTCGTTAAGTTGTTTCGAAGTTATGCTATTACAAACATTACACCCCCCTTTGTTAGGGCACTTACTAAATCCATCCCCTCCTTGTTAATGACATTTGCTACGCTCCCTCTCCCCCATAAAAATACGCCTATGACTATCTTTGAAGACCAAGAAGTACATATCTCAAGTTTGAAAGCAATCCGTTTAGTAATTCCGGAGTTATGCCATTACAAACACAACACACCCCCTCTTTTAAAGGCACTTGCTATATGCACCCCCCATATAATCATATCTAATACATGCAAAATGTTTCTATGGTCTTAAAAAAGTATCGATTCTCGTCAAATTAGACAAATTTTTTCATGACCTCCCCTTGTTAAGAACACTTAGTACGCTCCCTCCCCCATTAAAATATCCTTATGACCATCTCATAAGAGCAAGAATTATCTGTGCCAAGTTTGGTGGCAATCCGTTTAGTAGTTTCGGAATTATGCCGTTTTAAACACTACACCCTCTATTTAAAGACACTTGCTACATCCACCCCCCATATGGTCATATCTGAGGTATGCAAAATGTTTGTAGGGTCTTTAAAACGTATCGATTCTTGTCAAGTTATATGAATATTCCCATGACCCCCCCTTATTTATGGCCA